>NC_056730.1:479887898-480090398 GCF_019279795.1 Protopterus annectens
ACACACATATATGTACACACGCATATACACACACACACACACACACACACACACACACACACACACACACACACACACACACACACACACACACAGTGCGAGACATTAGCATAGCAGATAGCATTGCTGCCTCACATCAAGAGGTTCCCTGAAACAATTCTTGGCTGGTATGCCTTCTGGGTGGAGTCTGAATGTCCACCCTGTGGTTGCGTGTTCCAGTTTCCTCCCACATTCCAAAGATCAGTAGGTGGACTGGATACTCTAAATTGGCCAAAGGTGTGAATGTTTGTGTGAGTGCATGTTGTGGATGAACTACCACGGCAGGGATAGCCACCCAGTGGTTTAAACCTTTGCTCTAGATGATTGTCACTGTTGAAGTGACACCTCGACCATATGAAAACATGGGGAAAAGAGAGGTTGATGGATGGAGAGGTATATATCTATGTCTGGAACTTGGGGGGGGGGTACAAACTCTGCTTCTCCTTTGAGGAATAATGTAAGAGTCACCTGGCTCCAGGCTTTCAAATTTTGGATTACTACATATCATGGACCTTCTAAAATAATACTAAAGCACTGAATCCATAATGAGGGCACTCAACAAAACTGTGCTCTGCACAATTAACCTGACCCTGTATTTAACTCGGGCCAGGCTCTGTAGAAGTGAACTTCTACTGCATCCCATGCGATTACTGAGGTGCAGTAAAACTGCTCTGCTGACTGATGGCAGCAGCACTTCAGTGATGTTTTCGCTCTTTAAAGGTTTGAAGATCACAGTGACTTTCAAATAGATTACCTCTTGCAAAGAGTCACTGATGAGTATGAGACTGTTGAAAACTGTACGACTCGCAGATTACCTAGCAGGATTTCACACAAGAGTAGCCCGGCTGCTGGAGACGTGCTTGTTTTTAACAGTCACTGCTGAATCTTACTCTCACAAACACTCTGATAGAAATAGATGGTGGCGTAGTTGAACGCTGAACGCCAATGAATCAGGAAGTCAAACTGCAACACCGCTTGTAACAATGCTGATTAATACTATAGCCACGGACTCCAGAGCCAGTAAAAATCCAAGTTTTATTCCACAAAACGATACAAGGTTAAGCGCTTTCACACACAAATCGTGTGCTTCATCAGAACAGTACATACTAATCCTATCATAGCTTAAATAGCAAATTTGGCGCCAACTTCTACAAATACATTTAAAGCTGCAGCGCTTTTTTATATACAAAAATATACAAAAATATATGCTCCTACTAAACCTGTAGTTTCAAACTTGGTGCAATGCATATAAAATCAATAAAAAACACAATACAAATATATGACTTTGATGTTAAAGAGCTATATTCCTAACCACCTAATTACTTACACTGATACTTCTAAAAATAACACATGTATACTGTAAGATTAATATATTATGTATATTTAGTGATTCTTAAATATACAAGTAAACAATGAACTTAATAAATAATAAGTTGAAAAATAGATGAATGTATGAATATACTAAATTGATGAATATTGATAAATGTTAAATATTGAGCAATACCATTATAAACTGACTTAGGCATAATTCATTGAATACATAATGGCGTCTTGACACTTGTACATCCAATTAATCTTGTATGTCAAAATACTACATTATTAAATTACTAAAAAATGCTAATTTATCTAATAATACTAAAATGCAATACTAGAAAACAATACTAAACAGTACTAAAAAACTAAAATAAAAATGTGTATACAAAATATAAAATATAAACATACATAATACTCAATGCTAATATAGGTTTAACTGAAATAAATTCATTTATTCCCGGGGGTGTGGTTGCATCCGTCATTATTTGCCAATAGCATTCCCTAAATGCAAGATGCCCCTTGATATTACCCCCCCTGGGATTTGTCTTAACTATTTCTAAGATACAAAATCTAAACTCATGCTCCTCACCTTTGTTCATTATATGTTCAGCTAAAGCGTTTTTTTCATCTTTTTTTCTAATGGAATATGCATGTGCGTATATCCTTTTTCTGAACTGCTGTTCAGTTTTTCCTATATAATAGGATGGACATGCCATACATTTGGCAAGATATACAATATATTTAGTGTTGCAATTTCCTTTCTTTGGAATTAATCTAGTCTTATTATAATTCACTAACACTATCTCCGTTTCCTCTGTAATGTATCGACACTGATTGCAAGACCCGCATCTCTTGGTGCTACCCACATTATTAGTCACCTTGCCTATTGTATCATTTTCCAAAAGAAATTTCAAATTCTGTCCCATCCTATATACAAATCTGGGCTTTGTTCCTAGTATTTCTATCATTTCATCATTAACTAATAATGTGTGCCAATGTTTGTTAATTATCTCCTCTATCTTATTACTGTGTGGACCAAATTCTATAACACAGGATCTACCATATACATTAGCATTCACACTATCATTTGATTCTGATTTATTAGTTACAACATTAGAAAACTTAGTTCCCAACAAAGGGACATACTTAGTCCCCCATTGATTAATCACTTCATTACTGACTTTATCCATCATCAGCCTATTGTATCCCCTGTCAATGAATAGTGAGGTAATAAGTTGTATTTCTTTCAACATATCTGTGTATTCAGATGTCATTCTAAGTGCCCTTATACATTGTCCTTTGTATATGTTTCTCTTGGTCTTATTAGGATGACAACTTCCGAAATCAAGATACGAATTAGTAAATGTTTCTTTCCTGTGTATGTTGGATTTATACACCCCATCATGTCTAGTTACAATGGTGTCCAAGTAAGATACCCCTACATTGTTGCAAATAGATGTAAACTTTAAAAAGTTACTACTACGCCACCATCTATTTCTTTAGTATAAACACTCTGATAGGATACCTGCTTCAACAGGAGTGGTGACTTTGCATGAGCATGTCAACATAAAAATGAAATGTACAGTGGATATAAAAAGTGTGCACACCCCTGTTAAAATGCCAGATTTTTGAGATATAAAATAATGAGACCACAACAAATCATTTCAAAACTTTTCCCACCTTTAATGTGACCTATAACCTGTACAATTAAATTGAAAAACAATCAAATCTGTTAGGGGAAAAAAATATAAAAAATAAAAAACGTACAATAAGCTGGTTGCATAAGTGTGCACACCACTTTGTTGAAGCACCATTTGATTTAACTACAGCATTCAGTCTTCTTGGATACACACCTGCCATCAATTAAAGAGAGACTGACTCAGCCCAAATAAAGTTCAGCTGTCCTAGTAGGATTTTCCTGACATTTACTCAGTTGCCTGCTACAGCCAAAGCCATGGTTTGCAGAGAGCTTACAAACCATCAAAGGGATCTCACTGTTGAAAGGCATCAGTTAGGAGAAGGGTACAAAAAAATTTCAACAGCATTGCATATACCATGGAACACAGTGAAGACAGTTATCAAAAAGTGGAGAAAATATGGGACAACAGTGACATTGCAAATAACTGGATGTCCCTCCAAAATTGATGAAAAGACAGGAGGAAAACTGGTAAGGGAGGCTGCCAAAAGACCTACAGCAACACTGAAGGAGCTGCAGGAATTTCTGGCAAGTACTGGTTGTGTACTACATGTGAATCTCCCATATAGGTTCATAGGTAGGTATTCGGCTATCGGCCCAAGAGCCCACGTAAGCCTAGCCAACAAGGTTCCCTGGCTTACGCCACCCAAGAAAGTTATTTTCCTGTGCCACTGTTGATCAGAGACACAAAAGTGATCCCCGGGGTGTATTTCCTATTTCCCATCCACTCATCAAGATTTTTTTTTGAAGAGTGCTAATGAAGAACTTTGCATGACATAGATGGTTAGTCCGTTCCAGAGTATGGGAAGTCTCTGGGACAGGAATCTATCCCTCCAGCATGTCCCGTTTATTGTGGTGACAAGGTTTAGGTCCCTAGAGCATGTAGCTCTGAGGGATTAGGATTTCTTTAGGTGGAGCATGTCCAACAGCTCTGGGTTTGACATAGCTTTATATGTTAGGCAGAGATCACCTCGGAGTAGGCGATATGCTACAGAGTAAAGCTGGAGTCTTTTGAGACGAATCAGTGTAGGGCATTTGTTTGAGGCCAGTAATCCTCTTTGCGAGGTACTTCTGTGGCCTTTCCAGCTGCTGCAGATGTCTTGTGAGGTACATTCCAAAAGGGGCATTGTACTCTAATGGGTCTAATGAGTGTCAAGTAGAGGGGAACAATGACCTCTTTTTCCTAGATGAGAACCCTTTTATGATGAGGTGTGCCATGTAGAAGGACTTCCTGACTACTGTGGCAACATGACTATCAAAGGAGAGACTACTGTCCACCTGGGTCCCAAGGTCTCATCACACATTCGGTATTAAGCAGATTGCTGCCTATGTGGTAGTTCATGGGTACACAGTTTTTACCAAAATGGATGACACTGCACTTTTTAGCATTGAGCTTGAGGCCATGGCTCTGACACCAGGCATCTGTCTCAGCGAGGCCCTTCTGTAGGATGTCCACATCATTTGGGGACTTGACTATGGCTCCTAATTTGCAGTCATCTGCGAACTTCGTTAGCCAGAGACCTTCTGTGTTGGCCTGTACCTTCAGAGACGTAGATACCAAACAGGAGAGGTCTCAGGACTGAACCCTGGGGTACTCCACTTGTCACTGGTTGGAGGTCAGATTTGGAGTCTGCAACTTTTATAGTGTGGGTTCTGTCAGTGAGCCAGTTGGCAACCCATCTTGTGATGTAGGGATTTATGCCTAGTTTGGGGAGTTTAGCTATAATCCCAGAATGGGGGATGGTGTTGAAAGCCTTGGCGAGGTCAAGATAGGCTGTGTGAACCACCTTACCCTCATCTACAGCTTTGGTGACTGCCTTAAAGAAGTCGATCAGGTTCAGGAGGCATGATCTGCCTTTCACAAACCCGAACTGGGTGGGATCCAGAGTTTGAGGTTACCAATGTCTTTGTTTAGGAGTTCCATGATGATATGTTCCATGGCCTTGCAGATCAAGCTAGTCAGGCTAATAGGGCGATAGTTCCCGGGATCAGTGGTGACTCCCCCTTTGTGGAGTGGGATAACTGTTGCTGTGCGCCATTCAGTGGGCACAAAGCCTGATGCAAGGCTATTATTAAACATGGTGCTTGGGGAGCCAGTTTGTTCTGAAGTTTGTGTAAAACGCAGCCTGGGATGATGTGTTTTTGGCTTTCGAGAGTATTCTCAATAAGTCTGGACTATGAGGTAGGGTTGCAAGAAGGAAGCCTTTTCTTACACAGAAAATCATCCAGGCCTGGCTAAAATCGGCAAAACAATACATCAAGTCTCCCAAAGAGTATGTGGGGAAAATGTGTTACGGTCTGATGAAACAAAGGTTGAACTTTCTGGCCACAATTCCAAAAAAAATGTTTTGCACAAAAACAACACTTCAACATCACCAAAAGAACACCATCCTCAATGTGAAGCATGGTGGTGGCAGTATCATGCTTTGGGGGTGCTTTTCTTCAGCTGGAACAGGGGCTTTAGTCAAGGTGGAGGGAATTATTAACAGTTCCAAATATCAGTCACTTTTGGCCCACAACCTTCAGGCGTCTGCTTGAAAGCTGAAGATGAAGAATTTCACCTTTCAACATGACAATGACACCAAGCATACATCCAAATCAACAAAAAAGAATGGCTTCACCAGAAGAAAATTGAAGTTTTGGAATGGCCCAGCCAGAGCCCAGATCTAAATCCAATAGAAAATCTGTGGGGTGACCTGAAGAGGGCTGTGCACAAGAGATGCCCTCGCAATCTGACAGATTTGGAGCACGTTGAGAACAAAGAGTAGGCAAATATTGCCAAGTCAAGCTGTGCCATGCTGATAAGACTCCTACCCAATCAGACTGAATGCTGTAATTAAAATCAAAAGGGGCTTCGACAAAGTATTAGTTTAAGGGTGTGCACACTTGTACAACCAGCGTATTGTACTTTTTTATATATATATATTTTTCCCCTAACGGACTTGTTTTTCAGTTGAACTGTACAGATTATAGGTCACAGTAAAGGTGGGAAAAGTTTTGAAATTATTTATTGTGGTCTCATTTTTTTATATCACAAAACCCTGGCATTTTAACAGGGTTGTGTACACTTTTTATATCCACAGTATGCTGTAATAAAAGATACCAACATACAGTTTAAAGACACCGCTCGGAACACAGAGTTATTTCTCAGCTTTCTGCTTGTTTAGTAAGTTATTACAACATTCCACTACCCTGTACTTGAAATAAAAGAGCATGGGACATGTGATGCCAATTTATGAATGAGGGCACCTGTTAAAATTCTGAGAAATAACTGTGACCCTTGGAATGATGACAGTCACTTTTAGCAATGAAGGAATATATATGAAGGCTGTAGCAACTCATAACTGCTCCCTCCACTCAGAGGTAGAGTAATCTTGGAATCAGTATACAAAGTTAGCAAAGGTGATGCATAATACAGCTCTCCACCCCCTGTAAAAACACAATAGAGATGTAGTACAGATTTCTGAAATTTGCTGAACAGAGGATAGAGCCACAGTAATTTTGTGAAATTTCAGGACTTGCACACTTCTGACAAGGAGCCTTCGTATGATGGAAACCTTATTAGAGAAACGGGGGAAAAAAGGTCAGACAGAAGTTCCTGACTTCACCATTTTTTTTTCTTTAAGAAATATCAAACAGCTTAGTCAAAGCTACCACTTGGTTTACCATCAGAGGTTCTGCTTTGTTTCCTGAAAGTGCGCAAACATCCATGGAACACCATTAATGCAGTGCATGTTTGGTAATCATATGCAATTACTGTGAGCACTGAGTGAAAGCAGGTCAGCTGACACCTTATCCTCGGGCACTGAAAGATGGATATGAATTAAACTACCATACAGTGGTTTCACAAAAGCAAACAAACTTTAACACATCTTTCTGCCAGGGAGTATTCTAAACTGATGTAGTAATAAAACTTTGTTTAGAAGCCAGGCTTCGTAAAAGAATTAAAGGGTGTGTCAATAAAAGGGATAAAATGACTTTCTCCAGGGATTCTCATCCCAGTAATTCAGAGTACGTTCTAACTTAGTAAATCAAAAGAAATGCAACATACTAATTTCTGTCCTTACATAGCACAGGCCACAGAATACATTAAAAGAAAAAAGTTTTTTTTTAATAAACAAAACCACACTGTTACAGCAACACCAATCACAATATATTGGATTATAATTGTATAATTACTGCTAAACACTAAAGAGAGGTCCAGAAGCATTAGCAATGCACATAGTATTACAATGATGACAACCCCATGCTTCTCTTAAGATACATCATTTACAGATCTTTGCGTAGCGAGTTCAACTACATACAGGTAAAATGAAAACCTTACTACTGTGGCACACGCTGGACCGACTATTTCCAAATACTAATTTGAACAGCTATCACTGCCAGTATATCAAACTTCCTTGTTATGACACAAGACAATGTATTTACACTACAATCTATTAACAAATCCATTTATGTGACAATTCATGAATACATAGATATTATTTTATGGTATAGTGCTGGGTTTAATAAGTTAACCATTTTATGCTGCAATTACAGACGTGTGTTGAGTAAAACAATGCTGTGCATTAATGAGGAATAAATGACAACTTTGGTGTACAGTGATACCTGACATCACAGAAAGTAAGCTTATTAGCCATGGGGGAGCAATTAATTATGCCTAATGTCCATCCCAGAAAAAGGTATGACAGAACACAGACACCAGGCTCTCTAGAAAAAGAATACTGATTCTGAATGTATTTACCAAAACCTACATTATATACAATTTTGCCATCACTGACATCTCACCAGGAAACCAGTTCCACAGCATAAAACTTGCACTGTATGCAACTGACATCCCAACTACTAGTTTAGCACTTCACTGCCATTACAGCGAGTAACATCTTACAGGTATGGACAATGACTACAAAAGAATTGTATGACTTAAATGTGTATACCTCAACACACGTCTGAAGAGGGAGCAATTTTGGGCTTCTCCTTTGCCTACATACCTGAACTTCTAAAATATTGTCTCTGCTTCTGTGATAACAGACTGCTGTATCCCTCCACTGCTTTTCTCCATTATTATAATCTGCCTTTCAGTCTAGACCAGACTCATCACAGAGCATTAACTTCATTAACACCAAGGTAGTGCAGAATGTCACACCTCTACCATCCTATACAAATCTTGCTTTCTAGAGCTGCCCACCAAAGAAAAACTTTCCTTAGACAGGGTATCATAGGTATGATAGTTTCCAGGTTTTGAGAGTGTTGATACCAAAGGCTTTTTAGGTACCATTGTAGTTTCCTCATATGTAGTCTGGCATATGGAATGAGTAGAATGCAGGATGCCATGAACCCTAGAGCTTGCAGGATTTTCCTTGCAGATAACTGGGTTCTGGTGGCTAGTTGAGAGAAGTAGCCTGGCAGGCAGGCTTGTTTTTCTGGAGTAAGGAATGCCATCTGGGATGCTGTGTCTAGGCTTGCTCCCAGGAATACAATTTTTTGTGTGGGGACTAGTTTTGATTTCTTTTCGTTGATAGTATATACCCCAGGGAAGTCAGTAGGTCCTTTACAAAGGTCAGGTGCTGTAACAGCTTTTCCTGTCTGTCTGAATCAGGCAATCGTCTAAGTAGGGATAAATTTGAATATTTCTTTGTCTGTAAAAAGCAATGGCTGGAGCCAGGCATTTTGTGAAAACTCTGGGAGCAGTGGATAAGCCAAAGGGAACCACAGAGAACTGAAAAGTGCATAAATCCGTAGATATTTCCTGCAAGATTCCGACTGGGATGTGCAAGTAGGCCTCTTTTAGGTCTAGGGAGACTAACCAAGCATCGGTGGAAAGCATAGGAAGAAGCTGATGGAGGGTGACCATTTTGAATTTTGGTATCACCTGAAAGGTGTTTAGAATAGATAGAGCGAGGATTGGGCACCAGGTGCCCTCTTTTCTGGATACCAGAAAGAGTCTGGAATAGAAACCTTGGCCTATCTGTTCTGCAGGAACATGCTGTATTGCCCTCATGGAGAGCAGGGAATGGACTTGCTTTTTGGCCTCTGCCCACTGGTTTGGAGGAAGATCTGGGAACCCTTTTGGGGTTGGCAGAGTGTGGAAATAAAATTTGTATCCCTGGGACACTATGTTGAGGACCCATCGGTCGTTGGTAATAGAGGCCCAGTTGTTTGCATGAAAGGAGAGTTTTCCTCCTAGGGGCACAAGCAGGTGGGTAGAGGTAAGGGGTGGAGGTGTAAAGTCATTGTGAGTTCTTACCATAAGGGGGTGGCTTAGCACTCCCTGTTTTTGAAGAGGAAGAACTCCATTGCTTAGATTTCTGCATTCCCTGGGACTTCTGCTTCCCCTGGGTCTTGGCTGAGCTGGCCTGGAGTGGGTCGGAAAGGACCAGTGCTTGGAGGGGCAATGCCTACTGAACCTTGGAGGCTGGACCTGTAAAAAAGTTTGTCTGCACAGATTTAGCTTTTTCTTCCATCTTTTTTTATGACCTCTTCTGCCTTGGTGCCAAACAAATTGTCTTTTTTCAATGGTGGGTCCAATAATTCTGATTTGACATGGTCTGTCAAGGTCTGTTCCTTAAGCCAAGCATGCCTTCTAAGGACAGAACCAGTGACTGCTGCCCTGCAAGATGCTTCTAAAGAGTCAAAGCCACATTGCAAGGTGTGCATAGTAACTTGGCTTACAGAATGCATAAGCTCTTGTAATTCTTCATTTTCTGCATAAGCAGGAAGATATTTATTTTAGGAGTTCCATGGTATGCTGCTAATATTTCAGCATGTGGAACTGACAATTCAGTGCTCTAATAGCAAGAGGTGTATACTTTTTTTTTTTTTTTTTTACCCCATCTGTCTAAAGCTCGGGAATCCCCATCTGAGGGGGTGGGATTCTTAGCTGAGGTTGCTTTAACTCTTTTAGGTCCTTGGGAGAGGACCTCTGGGTCAGCAGTAGGATTTTTGAAAAGGAATTTGTGAGAGTCAGGACTCTGTAGTACCTGTCAAGTTTCCTGGGAGCAGGAGGAAGGGTGTCAGGAATCTAACTGGATTCCATAAAAACATCATCCACAACATCCAGGACAGGAGGAATGGCTAAAGGTCTGTGCTGTGTTAATTCCCAGAGTCTCTTTTTTGACTGAAAATAGTCCTGACATTCCCATTGGAAATGCTCCCTTAAAGTATGCAGGGTTTCACCAATGAAAAATCCTCGGGAAGAGAGGCAGAAGGAATGGATTCCCTGCATCAAAATCCTCATAAGCAGAGAGGGGTTGCATGCCTTCATAATCAGAAACCTCAGTCATCGGACTCCTGTTCAGATAAAGCTACTGGGGATAAGTCTCTTTCTTTTTGAAGGGGTAGCCTGGCTACCCCTAATAAGCATAAGGTCTTGCGCCATTTTAAGCATTTGAGATTGAGGCATGGAAGCAGGTGCCTGAGCCTAGGTTGTCGTTTTGTTTAGGCGTAGTTCATACCCTGGGCCTTAGAAACTTGGTAGTTTTAGAAAGAAGTGAAGACACGAAAGAAGTCATCAGTGTCGAGTATCGGTAGTGCGAAGAGCTTCCTCTGAAGCCGGTGCCTGCCCAGCGGCACGGGACCCATCTAAGGTAGACATCTGCAGGATCCTTAGTCGAAGAGGAGTCTTGTGGCATACCGGACTTCAAACGGGTCTCGGTAGCGGCCTGTAAATCCACAAAAGTGCGCATCAGGGGCTGTGAAAGAGCCTCACTGAGGACCGGAGAACTACTAGCTTAATGGAAGCATAGTCGGCAGTTTACGTTTTTTTCCCCCCCCCCAAAGATCGGTAGTCGGATGGCTTACCAAAGCCATATTGGAATACAAGGACTGAGAGCAAAAATATTTGGCTACAATAAGAGCCAGACAATGTATAGTTCTAGCGTTGAACAAAGCACAAAAGCAACAGCGAGGGACGTCGTGGTCTGGGCCTAAACAAGTGACGCAGTAAGAATGGAAGTCTCGGTGTGGTATTTGCTTTCCACAGGCGAGACGATTGTTAACTTTTTCTGACATCGGTTACAGCAAGAAAAAAAGATCCCCAATGGGGTACTAGGCTTTAGAAGACTAACTTCAATTTGGAAATGAAAACTCAGGTAGCGGCCGACCAGTACCCGTGCGAACTGCTTCTGCTTCAGGCTCCTCAGCAAGAAAGACTGATGTAATGGCGTCGGCTGCCTGATTTTATAGCACTGATGACCTGACGTCACTCCTGGAGTGACAGCAACTGACACAGAAATACTAAGCCTCTGGTATTCGGGCCGACTGAGGGCTACCCCTGGCAGGATAACCCAAGTGTGATGACTGCAACAGTGAAGCACGAAGAACATCAGAGATTAATGTGCTGCAGTGTTTGTCTGGTTTGACAGAAGCAACATGTTATCTCAGTGTAGTACATAAGCACAACATTTTATGTACACACAAATAATTGGCAGCAGTCGTGGTGCAAAATATAGACGGAAAAGTAATGGAAATGTGATCCTAATTACATGCTCACATTGGCAAGACATGCTCCTATTTTTCAAAGCCCTTTCTCCCCATGTTTATTTCACATGTTCAGCACATGTTCCTATTTTTCCAGGGTGTTGTACCTATTGTCTGTGTGTTTAGCTTGACAGATATGCCTGACATCATTCCAGATATTAACAAACTAACCCTTAAGAATCGGCAGGTGGTTGGGGACAGGAGCAATTCCTTATTTTCTCACAATATCTCAGAAGGTGAATTTACCTTGACAGATATGCCTGACATCATTCCAGATATTAACAAACTAACCCTTAAGAATCAGCAAATGGTCGGAAAGATGAGCAATTCCTTATTTGCTCACAATATCTCATAAGTTGAACAGGTCCATCTGCAGTCAGGGCATGTGGTAAAAGTAGCCTATTTCTGCAGATTTGATGCATGACAAGAGTCCGAGAAGCAAACAACCGGATTCAGAAAGTCTATGCTGTGTTTGAAATGAGTTCCAGAGCGAGGCAGGCTCAACAAGCTTCCTCTAACATGAGTAACATGCTATAGGGACTTTTTGCAGTGACAGGATAGCGTTCTGCTGGTCTGTATCAAAGGGAAAATAAGTCTTACTGTTCTCTCTCTTGAGAAGAGAGATCCAAAGGCACCAAACTCCTACAAAGTAAATTCCAAACAAATTCCATCTGCAGTCACACCACAACTTCCCTCCTTACAAACCCCAACATAGGGATTTAAAAAGATGAAGTGTGCAGATGCAGATTCCAGCCTGACCCAAGATACCACTAGATATTTCTCATGTTAAAACTGGCCGGGAAAATCCTAGCCAAAAAACAATTTCACAGAAAAAAAAATATTTGTTTTCCTCAGAAAAATTATGTGAAATTTCTTCTCCAGCAGAGGACTGATCTGCTTAGGCTTGAAGGATCTCTAGCTGAAGCCCACAGGAGTGCACTTTGGCAGCAAGAAAGCTCTGAAGCTTTTGGCACTATCAGCCTTTTTATATGGAGCTTTGCTTGAGATCTGGGTAGAGGTTGTGAAAGGTGCCTTTAAGCTTTAAGAAGCTGGCCAGCTGGTCACATCTTTTGTAGGATATGACCCAAACAACCTCAGCTACTGCACCACTGATGTTATTTTGGACATATACACAGTGCATAATTTCCAGCTGGCTAAAATAGCCACAAGAAACAAAGTGCAACAGAAAAACATTACAAGGTTACCAATATTGAAGAACCACTGAGAAAAATGCATTCTTTAGACAGAGACTAAGTAGGACATAGAAGGGAAATATTTGGAATGAATTCCCTAAGCTGAGTCATGACGCCCACTGTGAAAAGAGCAGTGCAGAAGGCCAACAGGATGTGGAGATGCACTGAACATGGCATCCACATATGCTGAAATTATTACCAAGATGGTGAAAGTACTAAGCAGGCTTGTATACAGTTTTTGGATAAATGATATGGCACAGCCTTTTATACCACAAGCAGACTTCAAAGATACTTTAGTCACGTAGATGGCAAATGTTGAAGATGTGATTGGGAAGAAAGAGGCAACCTGGAACATATATTTTGGGAGTGTAATGGCAAATTTTAAAAATTCCCCATCAGAAATACTGAGTTAGTAACTGGGTGCAACAAAGGAAATGATCGTTTTGAGCTGGGTCACTGGATCTGAATTGCCTATATGTAGTAATGCCTTGTTGAGTTTATTTCTGGTAGCTGCCAAAAAACAATTACTAGAAAATGAAAATCAAAGTCTAAACCAACTTTATTCTAAGTTTTCAATTCTGTAACAGAAATGAAAGAACTGAAAGTGTTAACTTTAGAAAAGGGAAGGAGAAAATTTACCTAAAAAAATGGAAATTGCGGGAACAATACATAAAGAATAAATATTCAGGAGGAGTGAGGTTTAAGGTATGGAAGGAATTGAGAATTTTATGTAATGTTGGACTGATGACAGTTATAAAAAATAATGTGATATATAATGTATGTAACAGGATGCGTTGATATTATTTAATTTCCTGTATTAATGAATGGTGTTCACTATATTGATCACTGCTGCAGTGGCCTTAGACATACAAGTTATATCCTGCCAAGGATATTACAGCTGGCCTGCTTCCAAACCTTCAGGGAACCTTCCACCTGCCCAAACTGCCAAGCAGCTCAAGCTAAGATGACAAAAATACAAATAGGGAGGCAAAGCCTTTACTGCCACTGAAAATTAGGCTCTTCTGATGGTTTTGAGGATCAACAGTTAGCTTGTACTTTCTTTTACTGGGTAGATAAGAGGTCATGTACTTACCATAAAGTACAGTTTTGTACCTACCATAAATGTAGATGTCCGAACTGGATAGCATCTGCAGTCATAACAACTGGGTTGTCCTGTCGTCAGGCAGCCCTTCAGTCGGCCGGATTCCAAAGTCCGGGTCCGGCTTCGGCTGATGTCGCACTTCACCCGACGTCATCTCTGTTGGTCTTCAGGTATAAAAGCATCAGCCGACGCCATTTTCCTCAGTGTTTCTTGCCCCAGATGCCAGTAGCCCTCTTGAAGGCTAAAATTTAGACAGATGCCAATGTTTCCAAAAAAATAGAGGTAAACACAAACATAAGCATGTATGCACATATATACAAACAAATACACCATAAAAGACTCCCCCCACCAGCTAGCTATTAGGAGGGTAAACACCCTTGGAGTACCACAGAGGGGAAGGAGGGAGGGTAATCCTGACTGCAGATGCTATCCAGTTCGGACATCTACATTTATGGTAGGTACAAAACTGTACTATGTCCTTCATGGATGCATCTGCAGTCATAACAACTGGGTAGAATACCATAGCCAACAAGGGGAGGAGGATAAAACTAGATTACGGTGTGTTTAGGATCCCTTGCAGTACAGCAGTGGCAAACCCTGCTCGGGATCTGGAATATAGAGGCAAATTATAATGCTTGGCAAATGTATGCACGGAGGTCCAAGTAGCCGCCTCAATAATGTCTTTGGTTGCCACTCCTCGTAAGAAGGCTGTGGTAGTGGCTGTTGCCCTTGTAGAATGAGGTCTTATGTTATGTGGAATTGGTTTTCCATGGAAGGAGTAACAGAATCGTATGCAATTTCCTATCCATTTGGAGATTGTCTGTTTGGAAATAGCTTTTCCTTCCCTTCCTGTTGCATAGGCTACAAAAAGTTGGTCAGTCTTTCTGCTACTTTTTGTTCTGTCCAAGTAGTAGCGTAGCTGTCTATGTACATCCAAGGTATGCAATATTCTTTCCCCTCTGTTTTGTGGGTTGGGAAAGAAGGTAGGTAGGTGGATTGCCTGGTTTAAAGACACTCTGGATACCACCTTAGGCATAAATGTAGGATTAGTCCTCATGGACACTCTCTATCTTGGTGGAAGATTAGGAAGGGTTGCACTGCCATTAAGGCCTGTAGTTCTGAAACCCTCCTTGCTGAAGTAATTGCCAGTAGGAAAGCAGTTTTCCATGACAGGTGTTGTAGGTCTGCTGTTGCTGCTGGTTCAAAGGGTGATAGTGTCAATTTTTCTAGCACAAAGTTTAAGTCCCAAGCTGGTAATGGTGGTTTCCTTGGAGGTTTTACATTCTTGATTCCTCTGAGGAACTGCCTGAGCAAAGGGTGAGAAAAAACAGGTGGATCAAAGCTGTATTCTGCTGAAATAGCTGATGCATGTATCTTGATGGAGGAGTAGGACAGGCCTGAATGAAGAAGTTCGGCTAGGTACTCCAGAATGTTAGGCATATCTATGTTTGACACATCTTTTCCTCTCTCAGTACTCCAAATGACAAACCTTTTCCATTTTCCAGCATAGTTTCTTCTTGTTGAAAGTCTGCGTGCTTCAAGAATAATGTCTCTAACTCTTTGGGAAAGTTCTGGATTAGCTGCTGCTATGTGATGTTCCATGCAGTCAGTTGCAACGTTTTTAGGTTTGGATGTATGATGCTGTAGTTGTTCTGAGTTAACATCAAAGGCATCAGGGGTATTGGCCACATATTGTTCCGAGACATGCTCCTCAACAGTGGGTACCAGTGTTGTCTTGGCCAGTTTGGAGCTATCAGGATTATCCTTGGACGTTCTTCCTTGATTTTTAGTAATACCTTGCGTATCAAGGGAAGAGGTGGGAATGCATATGCTGTTAGGCCTTTCCAGCTGAAGGAGAGCGAATCCACTTTCCATGCTAGTGGGTGGAATGTCCTTGTGCCAAATTTTTTGAGCTGGTGATTGGTAGGTGATGCAAATAGATCTATCTGAGGCATTCCCCATTTCTTTGAGATGGTCTTGAAGATGTCCGGGTGCAGCTTCCATTCGTGGGCATCCGATGTGGTTCTGCTTAATATGTCTGCTAGAGTATTCTCTTTTCCCGGTACAAATATTGCCTGTAACTGGATGTTGTAGCTGAGTGCCAGGGTCCACAGCTCCAAAGTCATTCTGCATAGGGGGCATGAATGAGTGCCTCCCTGTTTGTTGATGTACCACATGACTGTGGTGTTGTCTGTCCTTATCAACTGGCCCTCTTTGAGAAATGGTCTGAACTTTTGGATTGCCAGTTTTACTGCCAGCATTTCTTTTAGGTTGATGTGCAGGTGAAGTTGATCCTCTGTCCACAATCCTTGCACGCATTTGTCCAGCATGTGGGCCCCCCATCCTAGGTCTGAAGCGTCTGTTGTGATGGTCTGGCTTGCTTGACATCTGCAAAAGGGTAGCCCTGGGTTTGACTGGCATGCCTGAGCCCACCATAGGAACTCCTGTTTTAAGCATGGAATTAGTGGGATTTCTGTTTCTAGGCTGTGTCTGTGTTGGGACCATAAATTCTTTAGGTACCACTGTAGTTTTCTCATATGTAGTCTGGCAAGTGGAACCAAGATTATGCCTGATGCCATGAAACCCAAGGCCTGCAGTACTTTTCTTGCTGTTAACTTGTTCAGTTTTGTTAGTGCCAAGAAGTAAAGAGGGAGTTCTTTTTGTTTTTCTGTAGTTAGGAATGCCATCTGTTTTACTGTGTCCAATTCCGCCCAAGAATGTCCTTGTTTGGGATGGTATCAGCCTTGACTTTTGTAGATTGACTGTGTATCCCAGTGCTTGCAGCAAGTAAATGACCCTTTGTAAATCTGTTGTCAGTTTGCTTTTGTTGTCCCCTTGTAGCAGGCAGTCGTCTAGGTATGGGTAAATTTGAATTCCTGTAGTCTGCAATGGGCGATTACTGATGCCAGGCATTTTGTGAATACTCTGGGCGCAGTAGATAAGCCAAAGGGCAATGCTGAGAATTGATAGTGCTCTGATCCTGCAAGAAATCTGAGGTATCTTCTGCAGATTGGTCGAATGGGGCGGTGCAGGTATGCCTCCTTGAGATCTAGAGTTACCAGCCAACACTCCTTGCCCAGCATGGGAAGAAGTTGCTGTAGGGTCAGCATTTTGAATTTTGGGACAATGATGTATGTATTTAAGGCGGACAGGTAGAATTGGTCTCCAACTTTTTCCTTTCTTGGAACTAGGAATAGTCTGGAGTAGAACCCCTTTCCTTGCTCTGCTGTTGGCACTCTTTCCACAGCTCTCATGTTTGCTAACTGCATTATCTGTTGTAGAGCCTCTGTTTTTTGATTTGGAGGTAGATTTGGCATTCCTCTTTTGACTGGTAAAGTGTGGAAGTGAAACCGGTAACCTTGATCTATGGTTTGTAAAATCCACTTGTCTTTTGTTATATAGTGCCAGTTCTTTGAAAATAAGGTTAATTTTCCGCCTAGAGGAGCTGCTATTTGTTCCCTGGTAGGCGGATTTAGGGTTAAGTCACTGTGGTTGAGTTGATGTAGTGGCAGAGGTTGTGTCTGTGCCTCTGTTGTTACCTTGCCACTGTCGTCCTCTGTAGGCACCTCCTCTGGATTGGTTTCTGCCTCTGGAGCGTCTATTCCTGCCCTTTGAGATTTTGTGGAGTCAGGAAAGGACCAATTTTGGCAGGCCAGTTCCTGCTAAACCTTGGGGTTGAACCTGCAAGAAATCTTTAACCGTTTGAACAGATTTTGCCTTTTCTTCCATTTTCTTCATAACCTGCTGGGCAGGTGTACCAAACAAACTTGTCTTATCCATAGGAGCATCTAGCAACTTAGCTTTAACATGATCCGGTAGAGCTTGCTCCTTTAGCCATGCATGCCTTCTTATCACTGTGCCAGTCATGGCTGATCTAAATGAAGCCTCCAGTGCATCATAGCCACATTTTAAGGAATGGTTACTAACCTGTTGTATGTTATTTACCATTTCTAATACATATTTCTTATCAAGAGATTCATCAGTGGTTAGCTTTTAGTTAACTGATCAAGCATAAACTCTTGGTATTGTATCATGTGAAACTGACAATTTAAAGCTCTAGCTGAGAGAGTAGCTGAAGTGTAGACCTTTTGCCCCATCTGTCTAATGACCTTGCTTCCCTTTCTGAAGGAATAGGGTTTTTGCTATGGTCGCGGCTACTGCCTTGGGACCCTGGGATAGAGTCTGGGTCTGCAAGTGGGGCCTTGTAAAGGTGGTGATGAGTGTCTGGCACCCTGTAAAATCTGTCTGGTTTGGCAGGGGCTGGAGGTAAAGAATCTGGCGGAGCAGACATCACTGAAAGCATCATCCACCACAGAGAGAACAGGAGGTATAGCTAAGGGTCTGTGCTGTGGAAGGTGCAGAAAGGTCCTAAGTCTTTTCTGGAGTCTGAAAAATCCTGTTGCTGCCATTGGAACTGCTCTGCATGGCATGTAAGGTTTCCCCAAAGGAGAATTCTTCTGGTGGGGAAGCAGCTGGAATGGATTCTTCAGCATCAGAGTCTTCAAAATTGGAGAAAGGAGCCTCTGGCTGATCAGTTATGTCTGATTCATCGGCAGACTCATCAGAGGACACTGGCTCAGGGGGCTCTGCCCTAGGTCTCTTCTCTGGGGGCTGAGAGGCCCTGTCTGGGTGAGATTGAGATCCTCTAATTAATGAAATTAAATCTACTGCCAGAGTAAGCATTTGAGAACTAGAGGAGGGCCTGGTTGTAGGGGATTTAACAGCCACTGTTTTAGTAGTCTATGCTGCTTTACCCCTGGCGAAGGCCTTAATGGACATGGCTGCTGGAGGCCTAGCAGCACCACGTGCTGGGGTAGAGACATCCAAGGGAATGGTGTCTGATAAGTCAGTGGCAACCACCGTAGCGGATAAAATTTCTGAGGCCGTTTCAAGAGTGGTAGCAGGGGCCTCAGTTGTAGAGATAGATTCAGCTGTACTTTGATCAGTTTTCGGTTTCGCGAAACCGAGACACTCATGTTTGCTTAACCATGGTTTCGGCGAAACCGCGGAGCAGTGTCGGTCTTTCTTTGCGTTTTTGGTAGATTGGGTAGTCGGAGGATCCGGCGGCATAATGTACGCAAAATCAGAACCGAAAAACTGTTCAGCAAACTCCGACCGGCGCCTAAGCGTTCGTCATTTGAAGAAGCACAGGCGAACAGGCTGCTACGTCGTGGGCTGGGCCTAAACAAGGCAGACAATAAGAGTGGAAATCTTTATGAGGTATTTGTTTCCCACAGGTTAAACAATTATTAACTTTTTCTGACATCGGCTGAGGCAAGAAAGAGTCCCCAACGGGTACTTAGCTTTAGAAGTCTTGTAGTATTCGGTACAAGTAATCTCTGGATCCGACCGACCGGCACTTGCGAACAGCTTCTGCTTGGCCACGGCAAGAAAGACTGAGGAAAATGGCGTCGGCTGATGCTTTTATACCGAAGACCAACAGAGATGGCGTCGGGTGAAGTGCGACATCAGCGAAGCGGACCCGGACTTTGGAATCCGGCCGACTGAAGGGCTGCCTGAAGACAGGACAACCCAGTTGTTATGACTGCAGATGCATCCATGAAGGACATCATTCCACGTTTGTTGTCCATGATCTCGCCTTCATTCTTGCTGGTTGGGTCTGGAATCGAATAAGAAGTTATGTACCTACCATAACGTTCCATGTTAGTTGTCTTCATCTCGCTTTTGTTCTTGCTGTTTGGGATCAGAGCCGATCCTCTGCTCCGACTCGGCCATCTTCAATAGCTCAAGAGCTGTTTACTGGCTCGAGGCTACCCCTTATCCCATGATGCCTAGCGACAGCTACTCAGATCTCGTTTGAAATAGCTAATCCCAGACATAACATGAGAAAAAACAGTTAACAAAAAACTGGTTATTTCATATATCATAAAAACTAGAATAGGTTAGGAAGACCTAGGCAGAAGAGTAAAAATAAAGAATACTCAGCCAGTGAAGGACTGCTCTCAATCCACTAGGATGGGGGGACGGAGGGAGGGATGCAAGAAAAGGCAAGATGAAGACAACTAACATGGAACGTTAAGGTAGGTACATAACTTCTTTAATGTTAAGTTGTCTATCTCGCCTTCATTCTTGCTGTTTGGGACAGCGTTCCTAGCACCTAACATCCTGGGTGGCTCAGTGGAACAGACTCTTCAGAACAGTGGAACCAAAGTCAGCGCTGCTCCGGGAGACCATATCCATCCTGTAATGAGAAATAAAGGTATGAAGGTTTGCCCACGTGGCAGCGGCACAGATGGAATCCATGGGCAACCTAGACTGAAAGGCTACGGAGGTGGCTAATGCCCTAGTAGAATGACCTTTCGGTTTAGTTGGTAACTCTTTGTTCCTTAACTGGTAAATAAAAGTAATAGTATGCGACAACCATCTGGATAAGGTCACCTTGGAAACTGGGAAACCTTGTTTAAGGCATAAGAAAGGCATAATTGATCTGACTTTGTTTCTTTAGTTCAATGTAGGTAAAAACGCAATGGTCTATGAACGTCCAATTGGTGAAGCTTGTACTCTGCCTTGTTGCTATGATTTGGGAAGAACACAGGGAGATCTATAGATTGATTTAAATTATTTTCTGAGCAGACTTTAGGAAGAAATGAAGCATTAGTAATCAGAGCAACTCTACCCTTGTGAAACACCAGGTAGGGAGGACGAACACATAGTGCTTGAAGTTCTGAGACACGCCTAGCTGAAGTGATAACTACCAGAAAGAGTGTCTTGTAAGATAGAAACTTGATGGAGCAGGATGCTGCTGGTTCAAAAGGAGGCAGAATTAAGGAAGTTAGGACTAAATTAAGGTCCCAAGGAGGAGTGGGATCTGTCACTGGAGGTCTAAGAAGAGATGTTCCTCAAAAAAAAAAAAAAAAAAAAAAAAAAAAAAAAAAAAAAAAAAAAAAAAGCTTTACAGAGCTTATGAGACATGATGTTAGAATTTGACAAACAGATATGAAAATTAGAAATGGCTGCTAATTGTACCCTAGTCCGTAGCGGAAGCGGCCCCAGAGTGAAACAGCTGTGCTAGGAATTTCAGAATTTCATGGACTGGGGCTGAGAAGGGATCCACATTCCTAGACTCTGCCCAACAAGAAAAATGTTTCCATTTGCTAGCATAAGTTTTTCTCACTGCAGACTTATGAGAGGAAATGATAATCTCACGGACTGCTGGGGAAATGCTGGAACGCCTGGCTAAGGGTGGAAGTGGAGCAACCAAGCTGCGAGCTGGAGAGTTTGGAGGGATTGATGCAATCTGCCTGAATGATGAATCAGGAGATCTAGAAATCAGGTCCAGAGTCCAGGGCTGATCGAGAAGGTAATGGTGCAGGAATGGGAACCATATCTGTCGAGGCCAGTAGGGGGCAATGAGGATCATTTTGCAACCCAACGATTTTGCTTTCTGTATGAGTTTCGGTATCAGGGGAAATGGAGGAAAGGCATAAAGAAGTCCCTGAGGCCAATCGTGGACTAGAGCGTCTCTGGGTATGTGACCTGGAAGCGGAAGAAGGGAGAAGTAGTTGCTGCATTTGCTGTTGAAGGGGTTGGCAAAAAGATCGCAGCAAGGCTGTCCCGATTTGTGGAAGATAAGATCCGCAACTTCCTGATTCAGAGTCCACTCGTGAGGCATGACGATAGCTCTGCTGAGCCTGTCCGCTATGATGTTGGATCTCCCAGGGATGTGCGTCACAATCAGAAAACGTTGGGAGGAAATCGCCCAATGCCAAAGTCTGAGTGCTTCTCAACACAGGGGGTAGGATCTGGTTCCGCCCTGCTTGTTGATGTACCACACCACTGACATGTTGTCTGTTTGAATTGCAATGGTCCCGGAAGGAAAAGAGTCTTGAAGAGCTTGCAATGCTAGGAGCACGGCTCTCATTTCTAGGACATTTATGTGCAGATAGTACTCATGAGGTTGCCAAGTGCCTTGGACTGTCCTGCCCAGATAATACCCCCCCACCCCATCAGCGAGGCGTCTGTAGTCACTGTGGCTACCAGAGGGGGTTGTATGAAAGGTCTGCCCTGAGTAACTAGTGGGGAGACCATCCACCAAGAAAGGTGCCTTTTGCATGCCTCCGTGATCAGGATCATGTGAGACATGGGTAGCTCTTGGAAAGACCACTGCGTGAAAAGAAGCCACTGAAAGAATTCTCATGTGGAAACGCGCTAATGGAAGTAGAAGAATGGCAGCTGCCATGGAGCACAGAGTTTGAAGGACATACTTGACTTGGATCCTTTTGATCTGCATTAGGATTTGCACTTGACGACAAATTGTGGACACACTTTCCAGTGGTAACCTTGCGAACATTTCCCTTGTGTTTAAGTCTGCTCCTATGTAAGTGAGAGATTGACAAGGCAACAAGGCAGATTTTTCGAAATTTAATGTAATATCTAGCTGGGTGCAAGATGTGATTGTATAATCCCGCGCTTGTAAGAGTTGATGCCTGGTGGTAGCAGTGAGATGCCAGTTGTCTAGATATGGAAACACCTGGAATCCTTGACGTCTCAGGTGAGCCGTGACCACTGCCATACATTTGGTGAACACCCTGGGGGCTGTGGTGAGACCAAAGGGCAGAGCTCTGAACTGGTAATGACTGGCCCCCACCCAAAAGCGAAGAAATCTCCTGGAGCGTCTGTCCATCTTGATATGGTAGTACGCGTCCTGAAGATCTATTGAACACATCCAATTGTCCTGACCCAGGAAGGGTAGAATGGACTGTAGCATGACCATCCGAAACTTTGTTCTTTGTACAGATTTGTTTAGTCTGCTGAGATCCAAAATCAGTCTCCAGTCCCCTGTCTTTTTTGGTATCAAAAAGAACCTTGAGTAAGTTCCGGATCCGTGCTGGTCTGCGGGGACTTCCTGAATGGCTTTTTTACTTAGCAGTTTTGAAACTTCTATTACTGCTTGCTCCTTCAGATTGGGTGGAACATCTGGAAGGGCCTTCTCTGACCGTCAAGGGGATTGATGGAAGGGAATTTTGTAACCTCCGGATATAATGGACCATACCCATCTGTCTGTTGTTAAATTTTTCCAGGCTTTTGGGTACAGCAAAAGTCTTCCCCAGACTGCCTCCAGAGGTGAGCAGTCGGGCAACCCTTCAGGGATGCTGGAAGGGCTTGTCAGAGAAAGATTCTCTGTTGCCCTGGTTCTGTGGACCCCCTCTGCCACGAGGGCGTCATCTATTATTGTTGTTTCTCCCTCTGCCTCTGGAGGAAAAATCACTGTGTGTGTCAGGCAAGGCTCCCTGAGATTTACGGAACCACATCTTCCCACTCTTCTGACCCTTGGGGTAAGGTCTACAGGGAGTGGAAAAACTGACTCCCACGGCAGAGTCTTGCCTTCTTGCTCACACCTAGTCAACGTGCTTTCATCTGTGGCCCAAAGAGAAAGAAGCCGTCAAAGGAGGTATTGGTGAAGGACGCTTGAAAGGGTTCCGCAAAGTGACACAGCCGCATCCACACATGCCTCCTGAGGGCCACACCTGTGCCCGCGGCTCTGCTCGCTCCATCGGCTGCGTAGGAAATGAGCCTCACGGAGGAGTTAACTACAGAATTAAGCATCGCTAGCTGGGAAGCTACTTTGGCTTGTACTCCCTCAGCTGTAGGATCTTGAAGGATATCTCCAAGCTCTTTAAGGAGATCTCTTTGAAGGCGAGTATAGTTTAGGGACCTCATGGAGAAGGTCGCTAAAGCAAACATTCGCTTTCTGTACCTGTCCATCGCCCTAGACTCTCTGTTAGGGGGATGAAGAGGTCTTTGCCAATTCTTTTTTGGTGGCTGCTGCTACCACCATGGCATCAATGGGCACACCTTTAGAAAGGAATTGCTTATCCTGGCAAGCTGTAATAAATTTACCAGGTCTTCTCGGAGTTGGTTCCACTGTGTCAGGAGCTGACCAAGCCTTTTGAGCCACTACAGACATAAGTGGGTCAAAAAGGAGGAGAAACCCAGGAGGTGGAAGGTCGGGATCCGAAAGCATCCAGGAATACAGACTCATCCTCGGTAGGGGCTAAGGGATTCCAGTTCCCCCTCTGCCTAAGCATTTCCAGGATGTCCGAGAAGGAAACATCTTCAGAGGGGAATCTCGGGGACCCTTCCGATTCATCTAAGTCTGTATCAGACGTGACAGACTCAGGGGAGTCAATGTGCTTCCTCTTGCACTTCTTCCGAAGGGGCTCCTCTGAGTGATCAGGGAAGGCCTCAGAAGAAGAGAAAAAGTACAGTTGTGTACCTACCATAAATGTAGATGTACGAGTGTATTCACTGTTGCGGTCATTACAATTGGGTTATCCTGCTGGCAGGCTACCCCCAGTTGGTCTGAATTCCAAAGTCCTGGTCCGGCGTTGGTTGCTGTCACCTCCTCCCTGATGTCAGTGCGCTAGGGGTATAAAAGATGCAGCTGACGCCATTTTCTTCAATTTTTCTTGCCCCAGATGTCAGGTGCCCCCAAAAGGGTAGGCTAATTTATGCCAATAAACATGCATGCAGTAAAGTAAAACTATCTTCATCTACAAGCAAATACACCACATAGGTTGTATAGAATAGAGAAGTACAGATTAGACCCAGCAAAGGAAAGGGGGATGGTGGGTGGGTAATCTGGACTGCAACAGTGAATACACTCGAACATCTACATTTATGGTAGGTACACAACTATACTATGTTCATCGTGTTTCACTGTTGCAGTCATTACAAATGTGTTGAATCCCAAAGCTATGGTTGGGCGGCTGGGGCTAACTAGGATTAGGAGAGGCTATGAGGCCCTGCAGAACTGCAGTGGCAAAGCCTGCTCTAAATTTAGAGTACAGAGGTAAGTGATAGTGCTTTGTAAAAGTGTGCACTGAACTCCAAGTTGCAGCCTCTAAGATGTCTTTGGTTGGTACTCCTCTGAGGAAGGCTGCTGAAGTGGCTGCTGCTCTGGTTGAATGTGGCCTAATGCCCTCAGGCACTGATTTGCCATGCTGTGAATAGCAGAAACGAATGCAGTGGCCTATCCATTTTGAAATAGTCTGCTTTGAGATAGCCTTTCCTTGTGATCCTGCAGCATATGCCACTAGAAGTTGTTCAGTTTTTCCTGAAAGCTTTGGTTCTGTCCAAGTAGTAGCGTAGCTGCCTGTGAATGTCCAAAGAATGCAGAAGTCTCTCACCCTTATTCTGTGGGTTTGGATAAAAGGTAGGCGAATGAATTGTTTGATTCAGGGCCACACTGGACACTACCTTAGGTATAAATGTCGGGTTTGTCCTCAGAGAAACCCTGTCCTGATGGAAAATGATAAAGGGTTCCACAGCCATGAGTGCCTGTAACTCAGACTCGTCTTGCAGAGGTTATTGCTAGGAGCAAAGCGGTTTTCCAAAATAAGAGTTTTATATCAGCTGTAGAGGCTGGTTCAGAAGGAGGCAGTGTGAGTTTTTCCAAGACCTAATTTAGGTCCCATGCAGGTATTGGTGCTCTCCTTGGGGGTCTTATGTTTTTGGCCCCTCTGAGGTACTGCCTTAGTAATGGATGAGAGAATAGAGGTGGTTCTGTATTGTAGTGAGCTGAAATGGCAGAGGCATGAATCTTAATTGAGGAAAAGGATAGGCTTTTGTCCAGCATCTCAGTTAAGTATTGTAAAATTGGAGGAATATTTGGTACAATTGTGTCAATTCCTTATGCCTGGTTCCAAGCACAGAATCTCTTCCATTTTTCTGCATAAGATTTTCTGGTGCTAGGCCTCCTGGCCTCCAAAATAACATCCATCACAGAGGCGTGTTTTGAATGGTTGCATTATCCGCCATGCTGCCAGGTTTAAAGTCCTGAGTTGACTGTGCAGGATCTGACTGTTTTGTTGAGTCAATAAGTGAGGAATTTGAGGCAATGCCCATGCTGGGCATTGAGACAAGCTCATTAGGACTGGGTACCAGTGTTGGCGGGGCCAGTCTGGGGCAATCAGTATCATTTTTGGCTTCTCTTGTCTGACCTTTAGGAGTACCTTGGGGAGGAGAGGCAGTGGGAGAAAGGCATATACGGTTAAGTTTTTCCAACTAACTTGTGATAAGTCCTTGTGCAGAATTTCTGCAGTTGGCAGTTGTGAGGCGAGGCAAAGAGGTCCCCATTTCCTTGTTATCATGCTGAAGACTTGTGGATCCAATTTCCACTTGTCAGGATCCATTAGGTTTCTGCTTAGTTTGTCTGCCAGACAATTTATCCTTCCTGGCAGGTATTGTGCTTGCAGATTTACTCGGTAAGTCAATTCTGTGTCCCACAAAGTCATGGCTAGTCTGCAGAGGGGGTAGGAATGTCTGCCTCCCTGCTTGTTTATGCACCACATGACTGTAGTATTGTCCGTCTTTATCAATAGCTGTCCTGGAGGAAGTAGATCCTTGAAGGCTGTCAGGGCATTTTGAACAGCTAGCATCTCTTTTTGATTGATATGTAGATGCATTTGGCTTGCGGACCATGTGCCCTGAATACATCTTCCTGCCATATGGGCCCCCAGGCATAATCTGATGTATCTGTTGTTAATGTCTGCCTGGCTGTGGGTAAAGTGAAAGGCTGTCCCTTGTTGTGGTGACAGGCCTCTGCCCACCATCGAAACTCCTGTTGCAGGCAGGGAATGAGAGTAATTATTGTTTCCAGGCTGTGGCAATGTTGAGTCCAAACACTTTTTAGATACAATTGTAGTTTCCTCATATGCAGTCTTGCATATGGAATTAGCAGTATGCAGGATGCCATGAAGCCCAAAGCCTGCAGAATTTTTCTTGCGGATAACTGGGTCTTTGTTGCCAACATTTTGAAATAAGTAGTCAGTTGTCTGTCTGGCGTGAGATAAGCCATCTGGGCAGTTGTATTTAAGCTTGCACCCAGGAATATTATCTCTTGTGAGGGTACTAGTTTTGATTTCTTTTCGTTTACTGTGTACCCTAGGCATGTTAGTAATCTTTTTACAAACGCCAGATGCTTTAGTAGAATGTCTTTGTTCTCTGCTTGAATAAGGCAATCGGCCAAGTAAGGATGAATTTGTATTCCTCTTTGTCTGCAAAATGCAATTACTGGTGCCAGGCATTTTGTAAAGACCCTGGGTGCGGTAGATGAGCCAAAGGGCAGTGGAGAGAACTGGTAGTGCATTGAGCCAGCTACAAGTCTAAGGTATCTTCTGCATGAATGTCTGATTGGGACATGCAAGTATGCCTCTTTTAGGTCTAAAGTCACAAGCCATGCCTTCTTGCCCAGCATGGGCAGAAGCTGCTGCAGAGTCAACATTTTGAATTTCGGAATATCCAGAAATGTGTTTAGAATAGACAGGTCCAGTATTGGTCTCCATGCATTGTCCTTTCTGGGCACCATGAAGAGTCTTGAATAAAATCCTTGTCCCTGCTCTTGTTGTGGCACTCGCTGAGTGGCCCTCATGTCCATGAGGGCTGAAATTAGAAGTTATGTACCTACCATAACGTTCCATGTTAGTTGTCTTCATCTCGCCTTCTTCTTGCTGGATGGGTTCGGAGCCGATCCTCGGCTCCGACTCGGCACTAGCTTTAGCTCGAGAACTCCTTTTACCAGCTCGAGGCAACCCTATATCCCATGATGCAAGGCGGAACTACCTCAGATCTCGTTTGGCAGCTAACTAACCCTGCTAAAGACTTATCCTAATATAATTAGGAACCATGGTTCCTAAAAGAAGTCCTCATAACAATGCTCCAGAGGAAGCAATCTAATAGGAACTCTCCAAGATTTGTCCAGGCCAGGGGAAGGAGGGTGGGGCCTTAAGAAGAAGGAGATGAAGACAACTAACATGGAGCGTTATGGTAGGTACATAACTTCTAAATGTTAAGTTGTCAATCTCGCCTTCATTCTTGCTGGATGGGACCGTCCTAGCACCTGTATCCCGGGTGGCTCAATGGAACAGACTCTTGAGAACAGTGGAACCAAAACTGGCCCTATCTCTGGAGGCCAAATCCAACTTGTAATGAGACACAAAAGTATGAGTGGCCCAAGTAGCTGCTGCACAAATAGTGTCAATGGGAAGTCTATCCTGAAAGGCTACAGAAGTGGATAGACTCCTGGTCGAATGAGCTTTTGGCTTAGAAGATAGTTGTTTGCCCCTTAGAGAGTACACATAGGAAA
This sequence comes from Protopterus annectens, assembly GCF_019279795.1. Classification (NCBI taxonomy): domain Eukaryota; kingdom Metazoa; phylum Chordata; order Ceratodontiformes; family Protopteridae; genus Protopterus; species Protopterus annectens. The sequence continues at coordinate 479,915,828 of NC_056730.1, forward strand.
TGGTTGAAGTCAACCATCTAGATAAGGTCACTTTAGATACTGGAAGACCCAACCTGCTTCCTGCATAGGAGACAAACAATTGGTCTGATTTTCTAAGTTGTTTAGTCCTATGTAAGTAGTACCTGAGCTGACGATGAACATCCAAAAATGCAGCTTCTGTTCAGCTCTGTCAGAATAGTTAGGAAAGAAAACTGGTAGATCAATAGATTGGTTAATATTGGCTTGAGATACAACCTTGGGAAGAAAGGAAGGGTTAGTCCTGAGAAACCCTATCCTTATGAAACACCAGATAAGGTGAACGAATACAGAGGGCCTGAATCTCAGAAACTCTTCTTGCAGAAGTAACAGCCAGCAAAATATAGTTTTCCATGTCAACAACTTTAAAGAACACGTAGCAGGCGGTTCAAAGGAGGTAGAATTAGGGATGCCAACATTAAGTTCAGATCCCATTGCGGAGGAGGATGTTTCACAGGCGGTTTTAGGAGAAAAACTCCTCTCAAAAGGCTTTGCATAACCTATGAGACATGATGTTATTGTCCTGCAAGCCAACATGAAATTTGGAAATAGCAGCCATTTGTACTTTGACTGTAGATGATGACGATCCTGAATGAAAAACCTCCAGGAAATCCAAAACAGAATGTATAGGAGCGTGAAGGGATCAATATTTCTGGCGTTTGCCCAAATAGAAAACGCCGCCACTTGCTAGCATAAACAGTTCTAGTGGGCGACTTTAAAGAAGACACTAAAATGTCTCTGACCGAGTCAGAAATCATTGGTAGCCTGGCTAGGAAGGAAGTGGAGCAACCAAGCAGTGTGGTTGAGAGTATGAATGGCTCGGTGCTGCTGACCCGACTGGTGCTACAAAAGATCCGGAACTGGGTCCAGATGCCAGGGCTGCACCAGAAGGTGACGATGTAGAGGCGGAAACCAAATTTGTCGAGGCCAATATGGAGCAATGAGGATCAATTTGGCTCTCAAAGCGGTGGCTTTCTGAATGACTTGTGGAATCAATGGAAAGGGAGGAAAAGCATAAAGAAGTCTCCGAGGCCAATCCTGGGTTAGAGAGTCTCTCAAGGGTTGGCCTGGAAGAGGAAATAGTGTGAAGTAATCTGGGCACTTGCTGTTTTGAGGGGTAGCGAAAAGATCGCAACAAGGAGTGCCCCACTTCAGAAAAATCTGATCCACTACAGACTGATTGAGAGACCACTCGTGAGGCATCAGAATAGATCTGCTTAGCCTGTCCGCCAATAGGTTGGACCTGCCGGGGATGTGCGTTGCTATCAGAAACCGCTGAGAAGAGATCGCCATTGCCAAAGTCTGAGAGCTTCTCGACATAAGGGATAGGACCTGGTTCCGCCCTGTTTGTTGATGTACCAGACCACGGACATGTTGTCCGTCTGTACTGCAATAGTCCCTGTGGGAAGAAAGTCGAGGGCTTGCAACGTTAAAAGCACTGCTCTCATCTCCAGGACATTTATGTGCAGGTGGTATTCTATGGGTTGCCACGTCCGTGGACCATCCTGCCCTGATAATGCCCCCACCCGATCAGAGAGGCATCCGTGGTGACTGTGGCAACTGGAGGAGGGGAACAAATGGTCGGCCCTGCTGAAGAAGAGGGGAAGATACCCACCATCGTAGATGAGCCCTGCAAGACTGTGTCACTAAGATCTCGTGTCTCATGGGCAGATCGTGAATGCGACCACTGCGTGAACAACATCCACTGCAGGAGACGCATGTGGAAGCGAGCTAGTGGAAGAAGAACAATGGCTGCAGCCATTAGGCCTAGAACCTTCAAGACAAACCTGGCTTTGACCTTGTTGCTTTGTAACAGAAGCTGAACAAATTTCTGGATGTCCAGAATCCTTTGATTTGTTAGTGTGGCTAACATTTTGACGGTATTTAACTCTGCGCCTATAAAGGTGATAGATTGGCAAGGCAGCAGAGAGGATTTTTGAAATTCACGAAATTCCTAGACTCTTGCAAAGCTGTAAGGTGTAATCTCTGGACCGAAGAAGCTGATCCCTGGAGGTGGCGGAGAGGAGCCAGTCGTCCAAATAAGGAAACACTTGGAATCCTCGGCGTCTCAGGTGAGCTGTGACCACCGCCATGCATTTGGTGAACACTCTGGGGGCTGAAGTGAGGCCAAAGGGCAGTGCTCTGAATTGGTAATGACTGGCTCCCAGCCGAAGCGGAGAAACCTTCTGGAGCGTCTGTGAATCTTTATGTGATAGTACGCATCCTGAAGGTCTATCGAGCACATCCAGTTGTCCTTGCCCAGAAAGGGCAGAATGGATTGCAGCGTGACCATCCGGAATCTTGCCTTTTTGACAGACTTGTTTAGTCTGCTTAGGTCTAGTATTGGTCTCCAATCTCCCGTCCTTTTGGGGACCAAAAAGAATCTTGAGTAGAAGCCGGATCCTACTTGGTCTGCCGGCACTGTTTGGATGGCTCTTTTTCCCAGGAGTTTTAAAACTTCCTGTTTTGCCAAATCCCCTTGACCGGGTGAGATGTCTGGAAGGGATTGTAGAGGTACGGGAAACCTTTCGAAGGGGATTTTGTAACCCTCGGATATACTCTTGTGATAGGGATTGCCAGGCTACTGGGTACAGCGAAATTCTTCCCCCGACTGCCTCCAAGGGTGGACAGTCGGGCAACACCTCAGGGATGCTGAAAGGGCTTCTCAGGAAGAGGCTCCCTGTTGCCCTGGTTCTGAGGACGCCCCTGCCTCTAGGGCGTCTATTATTGTTACCCCTCTGCCTCTAGGGTAAACTGACCACGTGTGTCCGTGTAGCTCCTTGGGCTTTACGGAACCACATCTTCCCTTCTGACCCTTGGGATATGGTCTAGAAGGAGTGGAAAACTGGACTCCAACGGCAGAAAGAGTTTTACCGTCTTGTTCACATCTGGTCAAAGTATCCTTCACCTGAGGTCCGAACAAAGCCGAACCGTCAAAGGGGTGTTGGTGAAGGGCCTTAAAGGGGTCCATAAAATTACACAGCCGCATCCAGGCTTGGCGTCTAAGAGCAACACCTGTGCCTGCGGCCCTGCTCTCCATCGGCTGCATAAGATATGAGCCGCATGGAGGAGTTAGATCAATTCAGGACAGCTAGCTGAGAGGCAATCTTTTCCTGAGCCCCAGCAGCTGAAGGATCCTGGACTACTTCCCCCAGTTCCTTGAGAATATCTCGTTGAAGCCTGGTGAAGTGACAAAGGTAATTCAGCGAACGCATTGCAAAGGTCGCTGAAGAAAACATCCGCTTTCCATACCTGTCCATGGTCCTAGAATCCTTATTAGGAGGATGGACAGGTACTGAAGGATCCGCCAGTTCCTTCTTAGTGGCCGCTGCCACCACCATAGCATCCACAGAGACACCTTTGGACAGAAGCTGTTTGTCCGAAGGGGCCGTGATGAATTTGGATGGTCTCCTGGGGACAGGTTCCACAGAATCTGGAGCCACGCCTTCGAGCCACTACCTGCATGAGTGGGTGAAGGCGGAGACACCCAGGAGGTGGAGGGTCGGGATCCAAAAGCCTCCAGGTATACCAACTCATCCTCGGAGGGGTCAATGGAGGGCCAATTCCCCCTCTGTTTGAGGAGCTCAAGGATGTCTGAAAATGAGACATCCTCAGAGGGGGACCGTGGGGAACCCTCCGACTCATCTAAGTCGGTATCAGATGTAGTAGACTCAGGGAGTCTGTGTGTTTCCTCTTACCGTCCTCTTCCGAGGGGTTCACCTGCAGGGTCAGGAGAAACCTCGGAAGAGGAGGAAATTCCCAGTGGGAAACCTGGGGCGATGGATCCCTGGGCCTGAGAGCAAGAGGCTGGCAAGAGGCTTCTGCAGGCACTGATGGAGGAGCTAGAGGGATAGACCGTTGACCAGGCTCAGAGGCCAGGACACTCCTCATCACCTCAAAGGCACCTCATCCCGGGAGACCAGAACACACCCGCTCGAAGAAACAGGAATGGTCGGCTCCAAGGAGAGAGAAGGCTCGAGGCAGATGTCGGCGCCGAGCTTACCAAAGCAAGCTCGAGAGGGAGAGCGGGTCGGACAAGGGTCCGATGCCACTAGCCCCTCGGAGCCGACAGTGGAAACCCGCGACCGGATCCTCCAAGGAAAGTCTCAAGGAGGAGATCGGGCCGAGGATGACTGAGCCGAAGGATGTATCGGCTCCGCATCGAAACAGTCGCTGTCCCAAGCTCCGGCTCGAACTCTGGTGTGGAGTCGGAGGAGGAATCTCAAGAATTGGGGCTGTAGCCAAGTCTGTTGTGACGGGCTATGTAGCATTTGGGCCAGTGCCTGAGACTTCAACAGCCTGCTTACCACCCTCTCCAAATCGTGGTCAGACAGCCTGGAAGATCTCGAAGATCGGCTCCGATGGCTCCGCTCCGACAAAGAGGAGACCCGAGCAGTGGATACTTAGTATCGAAGGGACCGGATCTCTTGCGGCGGAGCCATCGGAGCCGAAGTCCCTTGAACCCCAGATGGAGCCGAGGATCTCGGCTCCGATGCTGGATAAAGTGTCGGCTCCAGCCGAGCCGACAAGGCAACAGTAGTCAGGGTATCGGAGCCGGCCGGCACCGAACCCACTACTCTGGCAGAAGAAGCATCGGTTCCAGCGGGCGATATCGGCTCGACGGGCGGAGCCACCGAAGGAGGCTTAGACACTGTAGCCTGAGCCTTGGTGGCTTAAGAGGTTTTCCTGCCCTTGCTTGGAGGAGAACCTTCAGGTTTCAACAAACCCGGAGGATCAGTTTGTTCCTCCTTTCCTGCAGGACTCGCTGGCTAAAGGCATGACACAACGCACAGGAGTCCTGCAGGTGCAAAGGCCCCAGGCAATACACACAAGAAGTGTGACCGTCTGTCAGGGACATTTTCTGACAGCACTGGTCACACTTCTTGAAGCCTGAGACCTTGCCTTCCTTAGACATCCTAAAAGGATATACACACACAGTCCCCACAAACACACAACTTAATCCCTATACAGACACACAGGAAGGGAATAACTTGGGAACTAGGCCTGACTAAAACTTTCACTGAAAAAACTATATTAAAAAAGGAAGGGAATAGGGTGGGCTGTACTAAATACAGGCTAACCTGACACTGAAGGGAAATTAAACCCTAACTAACTTTTTTCTTATTTAACAAGAAAAACTTACCTCAGCTGGCAAAGGAGACCTCTTTCGCTAAGCGGCAAACGAGATCTGGGGTAGTTCCGCCTTGCATCATGGGATATAGGGTTGCCTCGAGCTGGTAAAAGGAGTTCTCGAGCTAAAGCTAGTGCCGAGTCGGAGCCGAGGATCGGCTCCGAACCCATCCAGCAAGAATGAAGGCGAGATTGACAACTTAACATCTTGTTTTTGAGCCCCTCTGCCCATTAATTGTGTGGCAGATCTGGCATGCCGTTGGCAGGGTGTGAAAATGGAACTTGTAGCCTTGAGAAACTATATTCAGAACCCATTTGTCCTGGGTGATCATGTGCCAATTTTGTGAAAAAAGTGCTAGTTTTTCCCCTAAAGGGGCCGCCAAAAGAAAAGTGCTCGGTGCTGGCAGAGGAAAGTCATTGAGACTGTTTCCATATGGCTGTGATTTATCTTCTCCACTTTTGGAGGTAGAAGCACCCCATTGCTTAGACCTGTATGAGCCCTGGGGGTGGGATCTGCCTCTGGGCCGTCTGTATCTGCCTCTTTGTGGCCTGACACTGGAAAGGACCAATTTTTTGCAGGCCAGTTCCTGCTAAATCTGGGAGGTTGTACCTGTAAGAAATCCTTGACTGTTTGCATAGATTTAGTTTTGTCCTCCATTTTCTTCAACACCTCTTCTGCTTTAACACCAATCAAGGCATCATGCTGTAATGGAGCATCTAATAATTTTGCTTCAACATGATCAGGCAGATTCTGTTCCTTTAACCAAGCATGCCTCCTAATGACAGAACCTGTAACAGCAGCCCTGCAGGAGGCCTCCAGAGAATCAAAACCACATTGCAAAGTATGCTTTCCCACTTGTTCAGCTGCATGCAATAAATCCTGCATTTCTTTGTTTTCTGCACATTCAGAATTTGTCAACATTTTCTGTTTTAGCAGTGACATAAGATATTGTTGATATGCAAGCATATGAAACTGACAATTTAAGGCCCTTACAGCCAAAGTAGCAGAAGTGTAAATCTTTTTCCCCCATCTGTCCAGGGCCCTTGAATCCCTATCAGAGGGAATAGGGTTATTTTGCAGTGGACGCCTTGATCCCTTTGGGACCCTGAGAAATAGTTTCTGGGTTAGCAGCAGGGTTTCTATAAAGAAATTTATGTGAATCAGGAACCCTGTAGTATCTGTCTGGCTTAACAGGAACTGGTGGTAAAGAGTCAGGAGTGAGACTGGACTGTATAAATACATCTACAATGTCTAAAACAGGAGGAATAGCAAGGGGCCTGTGCTGTGGTAGTAAAAAAATCTCTGAGCCTTTTCTTAGATTCTGAGTAATCTTAGCTTTCCCAATGAAAATGCTCCCTCATAGTATGCAGGGTCTCCCCAAAGGAATAATCTTCTGGAGGAGAGGCTTAAGGGATAGATTCTTCAGCATCAGAATCCTCATAAGGAGGAAGAGTATCCCTGTTCAGAAGAGGAATCAGAGGAAATGGAAACTTGATCTGAAGATTCATATTCTGTCTCTTGCCTAGGTCCCTTATCAGGAGGGGGATGGGAACCCCTGATCAAAGTAATTAGGTCTTCGGCATTTTAAGCATCTGTTTTTTAGGTATGGAGGCCTGTCCTGGTGAATGTTGTACTTGTTTCTTTGTCTTTAGAGGTGCTTTAGTCTTTGCCTTTGAAGCGGAAGTTGTTTTTACATAGAACTGTGTAGGCCTGAAAACACCCTCAGAAGCCGATGCCTGCTCTGACATCAGTCTGGAGCAAGAAAAGTTTCTCCAACGGGGTACTTAGCTTTAATGAAGACTTCGGATCTGAAATTCAAACTTGAAAATCTCAGAGTCAGCCGACCAGCACTTGCGAACTGCTTTTGCTTCAGGCACCGCGCGGCAAGAAAGACTGAAGAAAATGGCGTTTGCTGCATCTTTTATACCCCTGGTGCACTGACATCAGGGAGGAGGTGACAGCAACCAACGCCGGACCAGGACTTTGGAATTCAGGCCGACTGCAGGTAGCCTGCCAGCAAGATAACCAAATTGTAATGACTGCAACAGTGAGCCACGATGATCACCCCCCAATGGGGTGTCCTGGAGCATCGGTTCCCTACGCTTGGGGTCTGGAGGAGGAGCAGAGGTTGGCACAGACACTCCGGGGGACGGAGCCGGTGGGGCTGGTAGTGGAGCTGACTCAGGGGACTCAAAGGCATCCCTGCCTCGAGGCAGAGAAAGCTCCGGTTCCGAAGGAATAGGAATCTTTCTCCACACCGAGGGGGACGGCTCAGAGGCCAATGTTGGAGCAGAGCTCACCTGCACTGATGCTCCGAGAGGGAGAATGGGGTCAGACAAGCGTCCGATGACGCTCGCCCCCTCGGAGCAGACGAGGGAACACTGGCGTCCAGATTCCTCGATCGAAGGTACTATCGAGGGAATCTGAGCTGACGTCAGAACCGAAGGAGATATGGTTATCGGAGCCGACAGTTCCACTACTCGAACCCCAACGAACTCCGGCTCTGAACTCAATGGAGTCGGAGGAGGAACAGAAAAGGAGGTGGATGGAGCAGATACCCGTTTAGGAGGGCTAGACAATAATTTAGCCAGTGCCTGTGACTTTAGCAACCCAGTTACTACTCTCTCCACATCATGATCAGACAGCCTAGAGGATCGAGAGGAGCGTGAAGAATGGTGGCTACGTTCATTTTGCAATAATGGAGACAGAGGAGCCGAATGAACTGACTAACGAAGGGGAGCTCAGCTTTTATGGCTCCAAGATGGCTCCATAACATCCGATGGAGCCAAAGGAGGGGTTGTCTTGTCGGTGCCAGCCGGAACCGACATACTCGGTAAATCCTGTACCAGAGTCGGCTCCGAAAATGGAGCCAACAGTTTAGAGGATTTTGGGGATTTCACTGGCTGGGAACTCTTTGCCGGTAAATCCTGAGGTTTTAACAGATCCCTAAGAATCAATTTGGTCTTTCACTCCTGCAGGACTCTTGGACTAAAGGCATGGCAGATAGAACAAGAGTCCTGCAGGTGAACAGCGCCCAAACAAAAAACGCAACTAGTGTGCCCGTCTGTCAGAGACATTTTCTGACAGCATGAGTCACACTTTTTAAAGCCAGATAATTTTGCTTCCTTAGACATAACTCAACCACAACAAACCAAGTACCAGAAGAGAAACACAGATAGAAAAACTCTACTCAAAGTACACCAGACTAGATGTGTATGTATATATATATATATATATATATATATATATATATATATATATATATATATATACACACACACACACACACATGTATATCCATATATATCAATAACAAACTTTTTTTTTTTTTTTTTTTTTTTAACAACAACAAAACAGATGGAAAGGAGAGCCTCTAAGTTAAACGTCCTTGGGAAGGGAGTGGGGGAGGGTGGAACTCTCTAACTTAAACGAGTTCTAATTAAAAAGGGACTATGAAAGAACAAAGTACTCAACAACACGCAAAGTGAATAAAACTAAGAAAGGTAAATTATATAGAAGTTATGTTCTTACCATAACGTTCCATGTTAGTTGTCTTCTTCTCGCCTTCTTCTTGCTGGATGGGTTCGGAGCCGACCTGCCACTCGGCCACTCTAAAAGCTCGAGAGTTGGTTCCACCGGCTCGAGGCTCCCCTTATATCCCACAATGCTAGGCGAGAGTTACCTCAGATCTCGTTTGTAAGCTAACCCCAGCTTATAATAGTAACAAAATGACTATAAACAGAGTCCACCTCTAACAACAGGGAGAAAGAAAGGTGACCTACATCCTGATTCAGGAAATATGCTAAGCAGCATATGCCTAAGAACAGAGGTGGTAGAAAGAGAGGTCACAATCACAACTCCTCTAGATCTGTCCAGGCCAGGGGGAAGGAGGGTGGGACGCAAGAAGAAGGCGAGAAGAAGACAACTAACATGGAACGTTATGGTAAGAACATAACTTCTATATGTTAAGTTGTCTATCTCGCCTTCATTCTTGCTGGATGGGACCGCGTCCCTAGCACCTTGTCCCGGGTGGCCTAACGGAACAGACTCCTGAGAACAGTGGAACTTTTAGTTATGTACTCACCATAACTTCAGATGTTTGGGATCCATCTCGCCTACATTCTGAATGATGGGTTCGGAGCCGATCCCTCGGCTCCGACTCGGCACGCTTATGCCAAAGAGCGAAGTCTCTTATTGGCTGAGCTTACTATATCCCAGGATGCACCACCACCAGTCCCCCAGATCTAGTTTGTCCGCATACATGCACACATGCATACCCTGCTTATATAACATCGTCAGATGAAACAAGATAAAAACAGTGGAGCTCAAAACCGTTCAATCTCTTCTGATCTGCAAGGCAGGGGAAGGAGGGTGGGTATCAGGAATGTGGCGAGATGGATCCCAAACATCTGAAGTTATGGTGAGTACATAACTAAAAGATGTTATGTGATCCTATCTCGCCTACATTCTGAATGATGGGACAGCGTCCCTAGCACCTGAATCCTGGGTGGCTCACTGGAAAACACTCCTGAGTACCGTGGAACCAAATGATGCTCGTCCTTTAGATGCCACATCCAATTTGTAGTGGGAAATGAAAGTGTGCGGGTTAGACCAAGTAGCCGCAGCACAAATTTCCGATATAGCGAGCTTGGAATGAAAGGCTATAGAAGTAGCCATAGCTCTGGTAGAATGAGCTTTGATAGATGATGTAAGTTGTTTATTCGAAGAAGAGTAGGCCTGAGTTATGCAATCTCTGATCCATTTTGAGACTGTAGCTTTTGTGATGGTTTGACCCAATTTATTATCTGAGAAGGACACAAACAACTGGTCTGACTTACGAAGTTGCTGAGTCCTGTCTAAATAGAAGCGTAATTGCCTGTGAACATCCAATTTATGGAGAGTGTATTCAGCTTCATTAGAGAATTTTGGAAAGAAAACTGGTAGCTCTAGAGATTGTTGAAGACAGAAACTAGAACAGACTTTTGGGACAAAGGATGGATTAGGCCTAAGTGATACTCTATCCTTGTGGAAAATCAAGTACGGTGGTTTAATAGACAGGGCTTGAAGCTCTGAGACTCTTCTTGCAGAGGTAATAGCCACTAAGAATGCCGTTTTCCAAGACAGATATTTTAATTCGCATGTAGCAGCCGGTTCAAAAGGGGGAGATGTTAATGCACGAAGCACCAAATCAAGATCCCACGGAGGTGCAGGATGAAAAACTGGTGGTCTTAACAAACTGGCACCTTTAATGAACGTTTTGCATAGTCTGCTGCTCATCAAAGGAGGATCCGTGGATTCATGGAATTTAGATATAGCAGCTAATTGGACTTTAATAGTTGAGACAGAAGATCCCTGATTAAACAGGGATGTTAAGAATTTCAAAACCTCTGGGACAGGAGCAGTGATAGGGTCTAAGCCCTTGAGTTGAGCCCAGATAGCAAACCTCTTCCACTTACTGAGGTACAATTTGTTAGTGGTGGGTTTGTGGGCGAAGATAAAATGTGAACAACTTCCGGGTCTAGTGTGTGCCTTCTAACTAAAGTTGGAAGTGGAGGAACCAAGCTGTTAATCTTAGAGATTGAAGGGACTGATGCCAATGTCCCGACTGATGGATTAGCAAATCCGGGATCAGGTCTAAGGTCCACGGATCGTCCACTGCATGCTTTTTCAGGTAAGGAAACCATATCTGACGAGGCCAGTATGGGGCAATCAGAATCATTGAAGACCCCAGTTGAGAAGCTTTTGAATAACTTTTGGAAGGAGTGGAATTGGAGGAAAGGCATAAAGTAGCCCTGTTGGCCAAGGTTGTGCTAGAGCATCCATGGCTGGTCCCCCCTGATGTGGAATCAAGGAGAAGAACCTCTGGCACTTGGTGTTTTGTGGAGTTGCAAATAGGTCGCAGCAGCGTCCCCATCTCTTGAAAACCTGGGCTGCTACTGTGCAGTTTAGAGACCATTCGTGAGGAGATAGAATTGTCCTGCTTAATTTGTCCGCCAATATATTTGACTTTCCCGGGATGTGGGTCGCTACCAAGAAGCGGTTGGTAGCTACCGCCCATTCCCACACTCTCATGGCCTCTCTGCAAAGGAGTGCGATCTGGTCCCACCTTGTTTGTTCAGATACCAAACCACCGACATGTTGTCTGTGTGGATGGCGATGATGCCCTGAGGAAGAAACTTGTGTAAGGCCTGTAAGGACAGAAGTACAGCCCTCATCTCCAACACGTTGATGTGGAGAAGAGCTTCCGAAGCCAGGAGCCCTGAACTAGCCTGCCCAGACAATGCCCCCACCCTATCTGGGAGGCATCTGTCGTCAGGGTAACCACTGGAGGGAGAACAAAGGGTTTTCCCTGATCCAAGTTGGATGTCTGAAGCCACCAGCGAAGGTCCCTTTGCATATTTCCGTAATCATGATGTGATGATTGAGGGAAGATCCTGAAAGGACCATTGAGTTGACAAGAGCCACTGAAGAATCCTCATGTGTAATCTTGCTAGAGGAACTAAAAGAACCGTGGCAGACATTGAGCCTAAGACCTGTAGGACCATCCTGGCTGGGGCTTTGGATCTCGAGATTAGAGCTTGAACTTGGCCCTGTAAAGTTCGGATCCTTTCGGCAGGAAGAAATACGCATCAATCTTGAGTCTATCTCTGCTCCTATAAACTTTATGCGTTGAGAGGGCAGCAAGACAGACTTTGACCAATTGAATGTAATCCCTAGGGAAACACCCAGGGAGATGGTGGCTTTGAGGTTGTCCATTAGTAGATGCCTGGTGGTGGCAGTCAGGAGCCAGTCGTCGAGATAGGGAAACACTTGGAATCCAAGACTTCTCAGGTGAGCCGTCACTACTGCCAAACACTTGGTGAACACCCTGGGGGCTGTGGTGAGACCAAAGGGCAGAGCACAAAATTGGTAATGACTGACTCCCAGGCTGAAGCGCAGATACCTTCTGGACGCCTGCTGTATCGGTATGTGATAATAGGCGTCCTTGAGGTCTATGGAGCACATCCAAACATCCTTCTCCAACAACGGGAGAATGGATTGTAACGTGACCATTCGGAATTTGGATTTCGTGACGGATTGGTTCAGTCTGCTGAGATCCAATATTGGTCTCAGGTCCCCTGTCTTTTTTGGCACTAAAAAGAACCTGGAGTAATTTCCTGATCCGATCTGGTCTGTGGGGACCGGTTGGATGACTCCTTTTTCTAGCAGCTTTAAAGCTTCTGCGGCTGCTATTTCCCTTTGACTGGGTGGTGGGTCCGGGATTCTCTTGGACCGGGGTGAGTATTTGAATGGGATGGAGTAACCTCCGGCAATGATCGAAGCACCCATCTGTCCTGAGTGATTGACTCCCAGGCATTTAGGTGCTTGGCGAACGACACCCGACTGGCTCGGAGCAGCACAGCCGGGCAATCCCTCATGGCGTGTGGGAGGCTGAAGAGCCACGAAAGGACTCGGTCTCCAGAATTGCGGGGCCTCTGCCGCCTCTGGGACGGCGTCTCCTGAAAAATTTCCCGCCCTCTGCCTCTGGACGGGAATCTTCCTGCTGTTGGGAGAAAAACTTGCGAGATTTTGAACCACATTTTCCCCCTCCTTTAGCCTTGGGGTAAGGCCGAAGGGAGTGGAATAACGGGCACCTACGGCAGATAAAGTTTTTCCCTCTTGCTCACAGCGGTAAGGGTGTCTTTCACCTTGGGTCCAAACAATGAGGACCCATCAAAGGGAGCGTCGTGAAGGAAGACTTGAAGGCCTCCGAACTGACACAAGCGGAGCCAGGCTTGTCTCGTAGAGCCACGCCTGTGCCTGCGCTCTACCGCCTTGCCGCATAGGAAATGAGCCTCATGGACGAGTTAGAAATTGACGTAAGGATAGCCAACTGAGAGCTAACGGACTGGGCTAGCTGCTCAGGTAGGTTACCCGAGAGGGAATCTGACAACTCCTTGACCAGATCCCTCTGAAGCCTTGTAAAATGTGCCAAATAGTTCAGAGACCTTAAGGTAAAGGCCGCTGAAGTCAGGGTGCGCGTTCCGTACCTATCCATACTCCTAGACTCCTTATTAGGAGGATGGATGGCCGTTGAAGCCCCTGCCACGTCCTGCTGTGTAGCAGATGCCACCACCATGGCATCTACAGCCACGCCTTTAGTAAGGAACTCCTTCTCGGGGGGAGCAGATAAGAATTTATTTGGACGAGAAGGAACTGGTTCCACGGTGTCTGGATGTTCCCACCCTTGACAAACTAAATCCAGAAGCTCGTCGAAGGCGGAGACACCCAGGAGGCGGAGGCTGAGCCCCAAAGGCCTTGAGGAGCACTGATTCGTCAGCAGAGGGGTTTGGATATCCAGCCGCCTCGTTGTTTGAGGATCTCTAAGATGTCTGCAAATGAGACATCATCCGAGGGCGACTGGGGACCCTCCGCATCATCCATATCAGTGTCGATGTAATAGACTCGGGGAGTCCACGTGCTTCCTCTTGCACGATCTCTTCCTTGGGGTTCCTCTGAGGACAACTCCGAAGAACCCTCAGGAGGAGGAACCCCACTGGGGGTAACCTCAGGCCTCGGGGCTCCGCTGGCTACGGACAGGGAACTGCCAAAGACCCAGTCTCCACGCCCAGGAAGGTGCTGGTAAAACGAGAGATGGCCGAAGAGGACTTGGCCAAGGCACTCCTCATGGCCCTGAAAGCCGGACCCCAGAATCCTGGGAGTGTCCGGTCTCGAGCCATGATAGTCGACGGAAGTCCCGCAGCCGAAGCACCGAGAGGGAGGCTCGGAACCGAAAGCATAGGTCCCAAACATCACCCTCGGGTCCAGCCGAAGAAGTCCAGCGTACCAAACTCGGACCCGAGGCCGGGTTGGAGTAAGGGTCGGAGCCGACCCTGAGATCTCCACCGGCTCCAACAGCACCTGCTCACGGAGCGAAGCAGTCGGAGGAGGAATGGCAATGGGTGGGCCATGGTCATCGGCTCCGAAGCCAACTGGGTCGGAACGAAACAAATTTTGGAAGACTGGGGACTGGAACAGTCTTTGGAGCACCCTGTCTATATCAGAATCCGACATCCTCAAGACCGAGAGGAAACAGAGCGGGTTCGAGAAGGCCTCTCCATCGGCCCCAAGGGACTAGGGGACCGGCTCGGCGACTCGATGAGAATCGGCCGAGGAAATACTCACACCAGATTCCATCGGTGCCGAGGAAGACTTGGCGCCGAGGAGGAATGTCTGAGCGGCGACCCTTGTCGGCTCCGAGAGCAGTGGAGCCGGCGAAGGTGACCCGCCTCGATGCCCCAGCCATCGGCTCCGAAGCCAGAGGAGTCGATACTGGTGGCATCGAGGCAGACCGTTCCGCCCTCGGCTCCGAAGTCTTTGGAGCCGAAGGAGAGGCCTGCCTAGGTGTCTTGGCAGTCGGATCCGACGGACTGGTCGGAACGAAGCCCTTTTCTTTTGGTAGGAGCGGAGAGGATGCCAAGGCTTCTTCAAAGAGGGTTTAATTAACCCTTAAGAATCAATTTATTTTTCCTCTCCTGGAGGACCCTTGAGGAAAAAGCGTGACATACGCTGCATGACTCCTGCAAGTGCTTTGCCCTAGACAATATACACAGAGCAAATGATCATCAGTAACAGACATCTTAAAAGCACATTTCGAACATTTTTTAAAGCCCGAAGGCCTAGGGGTTTGAGACATGATGTTAAACAACTTCTGACAGGAAATTAACTATATAGATATAGATTCGCTTGTGACAAAAAAACCAAGGCTTACAGTAATAGTTTAAAACACAAACCTTAGCTGTAATGACAGGGAACTCTAAACCACTAAGGCTTGAGACCCTGGAAAGTTTACAAAGGTTGACCGGAAAGGCCCTGGATTGTAAGGGGCGAAACAAACTCAACCCAATCACACACAACAAATTTCACAATTCAAACGTACAAAGGAGCGATAGCGTTAAAACAGCTTTTGTGATATAAAAGAGCAAAAACTGACAGAAAAGTAGTTAGTAAAGCTACTCAGCCCAGCCAGCTCGAGACCACGTCTTCGCAGGGAAGCGGCAAACGAGATCTGGGGGACTGGTGGTGGTGCATCCTGGGATATAGTAAGCTCAGCCAATAAGAGACTTCGCTCTTTGGCATAAGCGTGCCGAGTCGGAGCCGAGGGATCGGCTCCGAACCCATCATTCAGAATGTAGGCGAGATAGGATCACATAACATCCAAAGTTAGCTCTATGCCTAGAAGCTAAATCCAACTTATAATGAGAAATGAAAGTGTGAGGAGTAGCCCAAGTAGCCGCTGCACAAATGGTGTCAATAGGCAGTCTGTCTTGGAAGGCTAAGGAAGTAGCCAAAGCTCTGGTAGAATGGGCCTTAGGTTTATTAGGCAGCTTTTGGTGTCAAATCTCATAAACAAGGGTAATCAGAGATGTAAGCCATCTAGATAATGATACCTTTGAAACTGAAAGTCCCTTTCTGCCTTCTGCATAGGAGATAAACAGTTGGTCAGATTTTCTGAATTGTTTTGTTCTATCCAAATAGTACCTCAACTGACGATGAACATCTAGCCAGTGTAATTTTTGTTCAGACCTACTGGAATATTCTGGAAAAAAAAACAGGGACGTCAATGCTTTGATTTAGATTTGACGTCGAGACTACCTTAGGCAAAAAGGACGGGTTGGTTCGTAAGGATACCCTGTCCTTATGGAACAATAGATAAGGAGGTCGACAGCTGAGTGCATGAAGTTCTGAGACTCTTCTAGCTGAAGTAATAGCTACCAGAAAGAGAGTCTTCCATGATAGCAATTTTAATGAACAGGAGGCTGCAGGTTCGAAAGGGGGAAGAATCAAAGAAGTAAGAACTAAATTTAGGTCCCAAGGAGCAGGAGGATTTCTTATAGGAGGTCTGAGAAGAAAAACTCCTTTCAAAAAGGCTTTGCAAAGCTTGTGGGACATTAAAGCAGACTCAGAAATACCCACATGAAAGTTAGAGATAGCTGCCAATTGAACTTTAAGAGTAGAAGGGGATGAACCTGCATGGAAGAGTTCAGCTAGAAAATCAAGGACTATTTGGATGGAAGCAGTGAAAGGATCTATGTCTCTTCCTTGAGCCCAATATGTGAAGCGTTTCCACTTACTCAAATAAATCTTCCTAGTGGAAGATTTATGTGAAGCTATCAAAATATCTCGAACAGAGTGAGATAATTGAGGAAGCCTGGCTAAGGTTGGAACTGGAGGAACCAAGCAGTGAGGTTCAGAGAGGGGAGGGAGCGATGTAACTGACCCGATTGATGGATCAAAAGATCTGGAACTAGGTCCAGATGCCAAGGTCGCTCCAGTAGAAATTGATGTAGAAAGGGGAACCATACCTGTCGAGGCCAGTAAGGAGCAATGAGGATCAACGAGGCCTTCTGAGCGATAGCTTTCTGTATCACTTGAGAGATTAGTGGGAAGGGAGGAAATGCATACAGAAGTCCCCGGGGCCAAACTTGGACTAGAGCGTCTCTGCTGGGTTGGCCTGGTAAAGGGAATAGAGTGAAATAATCTCTGCACTTGCTGTTTTGGGGAGTAGCAAAAAGATCGCAGCAAGGCTGACCCCACTTGAGAAAAATCTCTCTCACAACAGAGTCTTTCAGAGACCACTCGTGAGGCATGAGGATAGCTCTGCTCAATTTGTCCGCGATTTGATTGGACTTCCCGGGGATGTGCGTTGCTATCAGAAACCGCTGAGAAGAAATCGCCCATTGCCACAATCTGAGTGCTTCTCGACACAGGGGTAGGACCTGGTTCCACCTTGTTTGTTGATGTACCACACTACAGACATATTGTCTGTCTGGATTGCAATCGTTCCCAAGGGGAGAGAGTCTTGAAGGGCTTGCAACGCTAAAAGCACTGCTCTCATCTCCAGAACATTTATGTGCAAGTGGCATTCGTCTGGTTGCCATGTGCCCTGGACCGTCCTGCCCTGATAATGCCCCCCCCACCCGATCAGGGAGGCGTCCGTTGTCAGAGTA
This sequence comes from Protopterus annectens, assembly GCF_019279795.1. Classification (NCBI taxonomy): domain Eukaryota; kingdom Metazoa; phylum Chordata; order Ceratodontiformes; family Protopteridae; genus Protopterus; species Protopterus annectens. The sequence continues at coordinate 479,932,964 of NC_056730.1, forward strand.
GCAACCGGAGGGGGAGGAACAAAGGGTCTTCCCAACAAGAGCTGAGGGGAAGACATCCACCACATGAGATGATTTCTGCACGCCTGCGTGATCATAATGGTGTGGGACATTGGAAATTGAGGGTATGACCATTGTGTAAAGAGCATCCATTGAAGGATTCGCATGTGGAATCTGGCTAATGGAAGCAGAGGTATGGCAGCCGCCATAGTTCCCAACACTTTCAGAACTAACCTGGCTTTGATTCTGTTGTTGTTGAAAAGGAGTGAGACCAGTCTGTGTATGTCTGTTATTCTCTGATCTGTTAGCCTCGCAGACATGTCTACTGTGTCTAGATTTGCGCCTATGAAGGTAATAGTACGACAAGGCGACAAAACAGACTTTTCGCAATTTATTGAAATGCCTAACTTTTGACAAATGCAAAAAGTGTAATCCCTGGCTATCAGAAGGAGATGCTTGGTGGGAGCTGTGAGGAGCCAGTCGTCCAAATATGGAAACACCTGGAATCCTTGTCGTCTCAGGTGAGAAGCTACCACTGCCATGCATTTGGTAAACACCCGGGGGGCAGTGGTGAGACCAAAGGGCAGGGCCCTGAATTGAAAATGACTGGTTCCCAGCCTGAAGTGGAGGAATCTTCTGGAGCGTCTGTTCATTTTTATGTGATAGTACGCATCCTGAAGGTCTATAGAGCACATCCAGTTTCCTTTTCCCAATGGGGAAGGATGGACTGCAGCGTGACCATCCGAAATCTTGTTTTCTTGACTGATCTGTTCAAGATACTGAGATCCAAAATTGGTCTCCAGTCCCGTTTTCTTTGGAACTAAAAAGAACCTTGAGTAGATTCCGGATCCTTGCTGGTCTGCTGGAACTGGCTGAATTGCTCTTTTTGCAAGCAGTTTTGAAATTTCCAAAACCGCTAGATCCCTTTGAGCGGTGGAACATCTGGAAGGGATTTTTGATTGTTTCGAATGCGAAGAAAGGGGATAGAATAGCCTTCGAAATGACGGACTGTACCCATTTGTCTTGAGTCAGGGATAGCCAGGCTTTTGGGTACAGTGACAATCTTCCCGACTGCCTCGAAGGGGGGCACTCGCGCAACACCTCAGGGATGCTGAAAGGGCTTATCAGAGAAGGCTTCTCGATTGCCCTGGTTCTCTGGAGCCCCCTGCCTCGAGGCGGCGTCTCACGAGTGTTATTCCCGCCTCTGCCTCTGGCGGGTAACGACTTTGTCGTCAGGCGAAGTCCCTTGAGATTGTTTACGGAACCACATTTTCCCACTTTTCTGGCCTTTGGGGTAAGGCCTAGAAGGAGTAGAAAACGGACTCAGACGGCAGAAAGAGTCTTGCCATCAGTCTCGCACCTAGTCAAGGTTTCTTTCACTTGAGGACCAAAGAGATGATCCATCAAACGGGAGTTAGTGAAAGACGTCTTGAAGGGTCCAAAATTGCATAGCCGCATCCAGGCATGCCTACGTAAGGCCACACCTGTCCCTGCGGCTACTCGCTCCATCAGCCGCATAAGAAAGGAGGCATGGAGGAGTTGGCTATGGAGTTAAGGGTAGCCAGCTGAGTGTTCATTTTATCTTGAAAACCCGCAGCTGTAGGATCCTTCAACATGTCACTCGCTTCTTTAATCAAGTCCCTTTGAAGACGAGTGAAATGGCACAGGTAGTTCAGTGAACGCATAGTAAATGTCGCTGACGAGAACATCCGCTTCCCGTACCTATCCATGGACCTAGATTCCTTGTTAGGTGGATGGACAGGTACTGAAGGATCAGCTAGTTCCTTCTTAGTGGCAGCAGCTACCACCATAGCATCCACAGAAACTCCCTTTGTCAAGAACTGTTTGTCTGCTGGTGCCGTATGAATTTGGAGGGTCTCCTGGGAGGGGTCCACTGAATCAGGAGCCGTCCATGCCTTTGTAGCAACCACCTGCATGAGGGGGTCAAAGGGGGGGGACACCCAGGAGGTGGAAGGGCGAGAGCCAAACGCCTCAAGATATACAGATTCATCCTCCGAAGGGTTAAGGGCTGGCCAATTTCCCCTCTGCTTCAGGATCTCTAGAATGTCTGCAAAAGAGACATCTTCAGAAGGGGAACGGGGAACCCTCGGAATCATCTAAATCTGTGTCAGATGTGATGGACTCAGGTGAGTCAATGTGTTTCCTCTTACACTTCCTCTTCCGAGGGGGCTCTTCTGCGAAATCAGGAGAGGCCTCGAAGAGGATGAAATCTCCACAGGGGTTCCTGAGGAGCTGGCTCTCTGCGGTCCGGGATGAGGGAGTGAGTCGACTTGACCTGAGGCACCGTGAGGGAGGGGCGACGGAGCCGACTGTGGAGTACAGCCAGGCTCTAACACACTCCGCATGACCTCGAACGCACCCCTGTCAGCCAAAGCCAGAGGTCCCCGCTCCGGGAAGCTGAGAACCTCCCTCGGCACCGACAGTGATGGCTCCGAGGCCGATGTCGGAGCCGAACTCACCAGCGCCGAAGCTCCGAGAGGAAGAGCGGGGTCGGACAAGGGTCCGATGCCACTCACCCCCTCGGAGCCGACGATGGAAGTCCGGCGCCGAGATTCTTCTAAGGAAGAAATCGGAGCCGACGATGGAGCCGAAGACAATTGTATCGGCTCCGACGCTACCACAGTCTCTGTTCCGACACGACCCGGCTCCGAGCTCAACGGAGTCGGAGGAGGAATATATTGATGGACAGGGGCAGGCATCGACTGATGAGTCGGGCTCTGAAGCATCTGGGCCAGTGCCTCAGACTTAAGAAGTCGGCTCACTACCCTCTGAAGGTCATGATCCGACAGCCTCGATGACCTAGAGGAGTGAGATTTATGGCTCCGTTCAGACAGCAGGGGAGATCCTGGAGCCGAATGAACGGAGCCAAGGGATGGTGACCTGGACCTCTTCCTCGATGTCGGCTCCGAAGATCTGGTCAGAGCCGACACGGGAATCTCTAATACCTCGGCTCCAGCCGGAGCCGAGGGAACCACAGAAACTGTGGACCGAGACTCATCGGCTCCAGCCGGAGCCGATGTAGGCGGAGGTTTAGAAGCCTTAGGTCTCGGCTCAGTTGCTGGAGCCGAAGACCTAGAAGCCTTGGAGGGCTTCCCTGAAGACACAGTAAGGGAATCCTCAGGCTTGAGTAAACCTCTTAAAATTTATTTATTTTTTCTTTCCTGCAGGACCCTGGGACTGAAGCCATGGCAAACAGCACAGGAGTCCTGCAGGTGCAAAGGCCCCAGGCAGTAGACACAAGAAGTGTGACCGTCTGTCAGAGACATTTTCTGACAGCACGCATCACACTTCTTGAAGCCTGAGACCTTTGATTCTTTAGACATCCCGAAAGTGCAATCTCACACACAGTCAAAAAACACACTGATTACACCCTGTCTAGTTTTAGCTTAAAATAAAACAACTGACTAGGTTTTAGATTAAGAAAAATAACACACACACACACCCACTAGGGAAGGAAGAAGGCCTGAAGGCCGAGGCAAGAACTTAAAGTTCTTGTGGGAAAAAACAGGAATTTTAAGAAAAGGGCAAGAATTCCTCTAAACTAAGGAAATAAGTATAAATTTTAAAATTAAAGGGGTTTAAATACACTAACTTTACAAGAAAGTCACTTACCAAGAACCGGTAGAAAACCAACACCTCGATAGCTGTAGCGGCAAACGAGATCTGAGGTAACTCTCGCCTAGCATTGTGGGATATAAGGGAGCCTCGAGCCGGTGGAACCAACTCGAGCTTTTAGAGTGGCCGAGTCGGAGCCGAGGTCGGCTCCAAACCCATCCAGCAAGAATGAAGGCGAGATAGACAACTTAACATCTAATAGTTTTATGGAGTATAAGAATATATTTCTACACAAAAAAATTTGAAAATACAAGCCTGAGCCAGAAAACGACACACATCGCAGCTGAAGCAGCAAAAGAGATCTGGGTAGCTGTCGCTAGGTATCATGGGATAAGGGGTAGCCTCAAGCTAGTAAACAGCTCTCGAGCTATTGAAGATGGCCGAGTTGGAGTAGAGGATCAGCTCCGATCCCAAACAGCAAGAATGAAGGCGAGATAGACAACTTAACATAATCGGTTCCAACTCGGCCGCATACTAAAGCTAGAGAGCTCTCACTGGCTCGAGGCTACACTATATTCCATGATCCCTAGCAGCTGATCCCCAGATCTCGTTTGAGAACTAGCACTATATATTATACCAACTCATCCCATGAAAACAAAATGAAATGGATGCACTGCCCCTACTCTGAAACAGATGTGAAGAGAGTCAGGCACCTATAGCCAATATATAGTTCGTCTCGAGCCTCTCGGAAGGGAGAATGGAAAGTGGGTTGCAAGAATGAAGGCGAGATCATGGACAACAAACCTGAAACGTTATGGTGAGTACATAACTTCTTTATGTTACGTTGTCCCATCTCACCTTCATTCTTGCTGGTTGGGACAGCGTCCCCAGCACCTTCATCTTGGGAGGCTCAAGGGAATAAACTCTTTAGAACTGTTCTGGGAGGTCACATCTACTTTGTAATGCGCAATAAAGGTATGAGGATTGACCCATGTGGCAGCTGCACAGAGTCCAAAGGGAGTTTAGCTTGGAAGACAGTAGAAGTAGCCATGGCTCTAGTTGAAAGACCTTGAATTTTGTCTGGCAGCTGTTTGTTATGCAGGTTATAGACACAAGTGATGGTGTCCGTGAGACATTTTGATAAGGTGACCTTTGAAACTGCAACACCTTTTCTACTGTCTGAAAAAGGCACAGAGTTGGTCGAATTTTCTAAATTCTTTGGTCCTATGTATGTAAAAATGCAGTGGTCTACGCACATCCAGCTGACTAAGCTTGTATTCTGCCTCATTGCCCTAATTAGGGAAAAATACAAGTAACTCAATAGACTGTTTCAAATTGCCCTCAGAACAAACTTTTGGTAGAAAGGATTAGTTCTGAGGGACACTGTCTTTATGAAAGATTAAAGAGGGAGGACGAATAGACAGAGCTTACAGTTCTGATACTCTACTGGTGGAGGTAATTGCTGTTAAAAAGATGGTCTTCCAAGATAAGAACTTTAGTGAGCACAAGGAGGCTGGGTTCAAAGGGAGGTGAAGTCAAAGACAATAATACCAAACTGAGGTCCCATGGAGGAGGAGGTTCTCTTAAGGGAAGCCTTAGAAGAAAGGTACTCCTGAGAAAGGCTTTGCATAATCTACTGGACATGATGTTCGACCCCATGTCTCCTACATGGTAATTTGAAACAGCAGCTAGTTGCACTCTTACCGTGGCTGCTGCTGCTCCACCTTGATCAAAAATTTCTGTTAAGAATTCAAGAATCGCAGATACAGGAGCTGTAAATGGATCTATGTTGTTTCTGTCTGCCCAACAGGACAACCTCTTCCATTTACTTGCATAAAGTTTCCTAGTTGTATTCTTGTGTGATGAAACCAGAATGTGCTTTACTGCCGGGGATAAACCTGTAAGCCTGGCTAAGACAAGGTCGAGTAATCAAGCTGTCAGCTTGAGATTTTGAAGGGAGGGGTGGAGCGTTCCTGACTGATGAGTCAGAAAGTCCGGCACTGGGTCTAGAATCCAGAGCTCCTCCAAAAGATAGGGCCATAGGAAGGGAAACCAAATTTGTTGAGGCCAGTAAGGGGCAATGAGAATTAGCTTGCGACTCAAAGACCTGGGTTTCTGGAGTACCTTTGGTAGTAACGGAAATGGAGGAAAGGCATACAGAAGTCCTGGGGGCCAATTGTGCACAACTGCATCCCTTGAGGACTCCCCCAGAGGGGGGGACCAGGGCAAAGTAGTTGCTGCATTTGGTGTTGATGGACATGGCAAATAGATCGCAGCAAGGCTGGCCCCACTTGCGAAAAATTCTGTTGCAATCTTTTGATTCAGAGACCACTCGTGAGGCATAAGGATCACTCTCCTCAACCTCTCTACTATTACATTGGATTTCCCAGAGATATGCATTGGAGTCAGAAAATGTTGAGAAGAAATTGCCCACTGCCATACTCTTTGAGCCTCCCGACACAGGGTATAGGATTTGGTTCTCCCTTGCTTGTTGATGTACCATACCACTGACATACTGTCTGTTTGGACTGCAATAGTATCTGTCGGTAGAGAGCTGTGAAATGCTTGCAAACACCAGAAGCACCACCCTCATCTCTAGGACATTTGTGTGCAAGTGGAACTCGTGTTCCTGCCAAGTCCCTTGGACCGTCTGTCCAAGATAATGCCCCCCCCCTATCCACGGACGTTTCCCAGATGGGGGGGGGGGGCATTATCTTGGACAGTCTGTCCAAGATAATGCCCCCCCTATCTGGGAAGCGTCCGTGGTCACTGTGGCTATGGGATGGGGAAGTACAAATGGTCTGCTTATAGTTACCTGGTCGGAGTGAAGCCATCATTGTAGGTCCTTCCTGCAGGCGTTCGTGATGAGAATTTTGTGGGACATAGGCAACTCCTGCATAGAACACTGGGCAAAAATAAGCCAGTGTAATATGTGATTGTCGCTGCCATTGAACCTACGACTTTAGGGACAAATTTGGCTTTTTCTTCTTTATTAGTATGGAGACTTGGTGGCGAAGCATCTGTACTCTTTCGTGAGGCAGTTTTGCCACCACATTTCTTGTGTCTAAGTCTACCCCTATAAAGATAATATGCCGGCATGACAACAAGGCAGATTTTTCTAAGTTTACCATAATTCCCAGCTGAGAGCAGAGATGAAGGGTGAAGTCTCTTGTTCTGGTTAGTAGATGCTCGGTGGTGGAGGTCAGGAGCCAGTCATCTAAGTATGGAAATACCCGGAATCCTTGATGCCGCAGTTGAGCCCTTACTACTGCCATGCACTTGGTAAACACTCTGGGGGCTGTAGTGAGTGCAGAGGTCTGAATGGGTAATGACTGGCTCTCAGCCGGAAGTGCAGATAGCTTCTGTATTGCCTGTCCATCTTTATATGGTAGTACGCATCCTGAAGATCTATAGAGCACATCCAACTGTCTTGTCTCAAAAAAGGGAGTATAGATTACAGTATTACCATCTGGAAAGTACAGTTTTGTACCTACCATAAATGTAGATGTCCGATAGGCATGCATCTGCAGTCCTTACAAATGGGTTGTCCTGTCGTCAGGCAGCCCTTCGGTCGGCCGGATTCCAAAGTCTGGGTCTGGCCTCGGCTGGTGTCGCACTTCACCCGACGTCATAGCTGCAGTTATTCGGGTATAAAGGCATCAGCAGACACCATTTTCCTCAGTGTTTCTTGCCCCAGATGCCAGGTGCCCTCTAGGAAGGCTAAATTTGAATAAATGCAAATGGTTCCAAATAGTAGAGAGCAAACAAAAAATAAGCATGTATGTACATATATACAAACAAATACACCATAATAGATTCCCCCAGCTAGCTACAAGATGGGCAAATACCCTAGGAGTACCACAGAGGGGAAGGAGGGTGGGTAATCCTGACTGCAGATGCATGCCTATCGGACATCTACATTTATGGTAGGTACAAAACTGTACTATGTCCTTCAAGGATGCATCTGCAGTCCTTACAAATGGGTAGAATACCACAGCCAGACTGGGGGAGGAGGAGAAATAAGATTATGGTGTAGTTAAGATCCCTTGCAAGACAGCAGTGGCAAAACCTGCTCGGGATCTGGAGTATAAAGGTAAATTATAATGCTTGGCAAATGTATGCACGGAGCTCCAAGTAGCAGCCTCTAAAATGTCTTTAGTAGCCACTCCTGGTAGAAAAGCTGTGGTAGTGGCTGTAGCCCTTGTAGAGTGAGGCCTGATGTTTTCTGGAGTTTTCTTCCCATGGTAGGCGTAACAAAATCTAATGCAATTTCCTATCCACTTAGAGATTGTCTGTTTTGAAATTGCTTTTCCTTCCATTCCTGTTGCATATGCTACCAGTAGCTGGTCAGTTTTTCTATTGCCCTTGGTCCTGTCCAGGTAGTAACGTAATTGTCTATGTACATCCAAGGTATGCAACAGTCTTTCTCCCTGTTCTGTGGGTTGGGGAAGAATGTAGGTAGGTGGATAGCTTGGTTTAAAGATACCCTGGAGACCACCTTTGGCATAAAAGTAGGATTTGTTCTCATGGACACTATCTTGATGGAAGATCAGGAAGGGCTGAACTGCCATTAATGCCTGTAGCTCAGATACCCTTCTTGCTGAAGTGATTGCAAGCAGGAAAGCAGTTTTCCATGATAAGTATTGTAATTCTGCTGTTGCTGCTGGTTCGAAAGGGGGGAGTGTCAACTTTTCTAGCACAAAGTTCAAGTCCCATGCTGGCAATGGTGTCTTCCTAGGTGGTTTTACATTTTTAATTCCTCTCAGAAACTGCCTGAGCAGAGGATGTGAGAAGACTGGAGGATCCAAGTTGTATTCTGCTGAAATAGCTGATGCATGAATCTTAATGGAAGAATAGGACAGGCCGTTGTGGTAGAGCTCTGCCAAGTATTCCAGGACGTTGGCTATGTTTACCAGTGACACATTTTCTCCTTTTGCAGTACTCCAAATGTGATATCTTTTCCATTTTGCTGAATAATTTTTTCTTGTTGAGGGTCTGCGAGCCTCCAAGATAATGTCTTTAACCCTTTGGGATAAACTTGGGTTATTTGGTCTTATGCAATGTTCCAGGCAGTCAGCTGCAGTGTTTTCAGGTTTGGATGCAGGGTGTTGTAGTTGTTCTGTGTTAACAGTAAGGGAACCAGTGGTAGAGGCCATATTTGTTCCCGAGACATGCTCCTCAGTAATGGGTACCAATGTTGCCTTGGCCAGTCTGGAGCTATCAGGATGATCCTTGGACGGTCTTCTTTGATCTTCAATAGCACCTTGTGCATCAAAGGAAGTGGTGGGAATGCATATGCTGTCAGGTTTTTCCAACTGAAAGATAGGGAGTACACTTTCCAAGCAAATGGGTGGTACGTCCTTGTGCAGAATTTCTTCAGTTGGTGATTGCGTGGGGATGAAAATAAGTCTATTTCTGGTAGTCCCCATTTTCTTGTAATGGTTTTGAATATGTCCGGATGCAGCATCCATTCGTGGGCATCCGTGGTAGTTCTGCTTAGTATGTCTGCTAGTATGTTTTCTTTTCCTGGCACAAAAATTGCTTGTAACTGAATGTTGAGGCTCAGGGCCACATTCCAGAGTTCCATTGCCATCCGGCATAGAGGGTACGAATGTGTGCCTCCCTGTTTGTTGATGTACCACATAACTGTGGTGTTGTCTGTCCTTATCAACAGTTGACCTTGTCGAAGAAATGATCTGAATGTCTGAATTGCCAGGTTTACTGCCAGCATTTCCTTTTGATTTATGTGTAGGTGCAGCTGGTCTTGAGTCCATAAGCCTTGTATGCACTTGTCCAGCATGTGCGCCCCCCCAACCGAGGTCTGAGGCGTCCGTTGTGATGGTCTGGCTTGGTTGAGTGCTGTGGAAGGGCAGTCCTTTGTTTGATTGACAGGCCTGAGCCCACCATTTGAATTCTTGCTTCAGGCATGGGATTATTGGAATTTGGGTTTCTAGGCTGTGCTTGTGCTGAGACCATAAATTCCTTAGATACCACTGTAACTTTCTCATATGCAGTCTGGCATGTGGAACCAAAATTATGCAGGATGCCATGAAACCCAAGGCTTGCAGGACTTTTCTTGCTGTTAGCTGGTTCTGTTTTGTTAATGCCAAGAAGTAGAGAGGGAGTTGCTCCTGTTTTTCTACTGTTAGAAATGCCATTTGTTGTGATGTGTCCAACTCCGCACCCAGAAAGGTTATCCTTTGGGATGGTACCAGCCTTGACTTTTTTATATTGACTGTGTATCCCAGGGCTTGCAGTAGATAAGTGACCCTTTTTAAGTCTTCTGCTAGTTTGTTTTTGTTGTCCGCTTGTAACAGGCAGTCGTCCAGGTAAGGGTAGATTTGAATTCCCTGAAGCCTGCAATGAGCAATTACTGATGCCAGGCATTTCGTGAACACTCTGGGCGCAGTAGATAAGCCAAAGGGCAATGCTGAGAATTGATAATGCTCTGATCATGCAAGAAATCTGAGGTATCTTCTGCAATTTGGTCGTATGGGGACGTGCAGGTATGCCTCCTTGAGATCTAGAGTTACCAGCCAAGACTCCTTGCCCAACATGGGAAGAAGCTGCTGTAGGGTCAGCATTTTGAATTTTGGGACAATGAGGTATGTGTTTAAAGCGGACAGGTCGAGAATAGGTCTCCATTGGTTTTCTTTTCTTGGTACCAGGAAGAGCCTGGAGTAAAATCCTTGTCCTTGCTCCATAGATGGTACCTTTTCTACAGCTCTCATCCTTAGTAAGTGAGTTATTTGCTTTAGAGCTTCTGCCTTTTGATTTGGAGGTAGGTTTGGCATTGCTCTCTTCCTTGGTAGAGTACGGAAGTGAAACCTATAACCTTGGTCTATTGTCTGCAAAATCCACTTGTCTCCTGTGATGTAATGCCAGTTTACTGAAAATAAGGCTAGCTTTCCGCCTAAGGGTGCTTCTAGTTGTTCCCTGGTAGGCGGTGCTAGAGCCAAGTCACTGTGATTGTCCTGTAGTCGTGGTGGTGGCTGTATCTGTGGCTGTACCTCGCTGGTTGTTAGCCTGCCACTGACGTCCCCTGTAGGCACCTCTGGATTGACCCCTGCCTCTTGAGCGCCTATTCCTGCCTCTCTGAGCTTTGGAGGTGTCTGGAAAGGACCAATTTTTGGAGGGCCAATTCCTGCTAAACCTTGGAGGTTGGACCTGTAAGAAATCTTTGACTGTCTGGACAGATTTTGCCTTCTCTTCCATCTTCTTCAGCACCTGTTGTGCTGGAGAGCCAAACAAATTGATCTTGTCCTTGGGAGCATCCAGTAGTTTTGATTTAACATGATCTGGTAAGGCCTGCTCTTCTAACCATGCATGTCTTCTGATCACTGTGCCAGTCATGGCTGATCTAAAGGACGTCTCCAGTGCATCATAGCCGCATTTTAAGGAATGGTTACTGACCTGCTGAATGTTATGTACCATTTCTTGAACAGATTTTTTGTCTAATGGTTCATCCGAGGACAGCTTTTTGGTTAACTGGTCTAACATAAATTCTTGATACTGGATCATGTGGAATTGACAGTTCAAGGCCCTAGCTGAAAGAGTAGCAGAAGTGTAAACTTTTTTACCCCATCTCTCTAAGGCCCTAGATTCCCTTTCAGAGGGGAGGGGGTTTTTGGTTGAGGTAGCTGCTACAGCCTTGGGTCCCTGGGAGATAGTTTCGGATCTGCAAAGGGCCTTATACAAATGATAATGTGTGTCCGAACCCTGTAGTACCTATCGGGCTTAGCAGGGCCGGAGGAAGAGAATCAGGAGCAGTACAAGCATCATTAAAAGCATCATCCACAACAGTAAGTACTGGAGGAATGGCTAAAGGCCTATGCTGTGGCAAATGCAAAAAGGTTCTAAGCCTTTTCCTAGAGTCTGAAAAATCCTGGCCCTGCCATTGAAATTGTTCCCTCATAGCATGCATGGTTTCCCCAAAAGAAAATTCCTCAGGCGGAGAGGCAGAAGGAATGGACTCTTCTGCATCAGAGTCCTCATAAGGAGAAAAAGGGGCCTCTGGAGGGTCTGAATTATCTGATTCATCAGAGGAGCCATCTGAAGAAACTGGCTCAGGGGGCTCTACTCTAGTCCTCTTCTCTGGAGGTGGGTGAGAGGCCCTGTCTGGATGTGTTTGGGATCCCCGGATCAAGGAAATGAGATCCTCTGCTAGACTAAGCATTTGTGAACTAGAACTGGGCCTGTGAGAGGGGGTCTTAGCAGGCACAGTTTTGGTAGTCTTTGCTGCTTTAGCCCTGGCAAAGGCCTTAATCGACATGGATGCAGGAGGCCTAGCAGCTCCACGTGCAGGGGTAGAAATATCCAAAGGGATAGTATCTGATAAATCCTGTGAACCTGCAGGAGCAGGTGGGATTTCAGTAGCAGATTCAGCCAAGCCGGATGAGGCCTCGGTAAGTGGCAAGCTTTCGGCCGAAGGAAGAACCGTGGACTCTGTTTCAGCCGAAACCGAGACACTCGCGGTTGGCTTAACCGCGGTTTCGGTCGAAACCACAAGTGTCGGTCCTTTTCCTTGCGTTTTTTAGAAATTTGCGTAGTCGGAGTATCCGACGGCATAATGTAAGCAAAAGCGGAGCCGAAAAACTCTTCAGCAAATTCAGACAGACGTCTAAGCGTTCGTCGGTTGAAAGAAGCACAGGCTAGACAAGCTTCTACGTCGTGGTCTGGGCCTAAGCAAGGTAAGCAGTAAGAGTGGAAATCTTTATGAGGTATTTGTTTCCCACAATTTAAACAGTTATTCACTTTTTCTGACATCGGCTGAGGCAAGAAAGAGTCCCCAACGGGGTACTTAGCTTTTTAGAAGTCTTCGGTAGTAGAAGTATTCGGTAGTAGTAATCTCTGGTTCTGACCGACCGGCACTTGCGAACAGCTTCTGCTTCGGGCGCCACGTGGCAAGAAAGACGGGGGAAAATGGCGTCGGCTGATGCCTTTATACCCGAATAACTGCAGCTATGACGTTGGGTGAAGTGCGACACCAGCAGAGGCCAGACCCAGACTTTTAAATCCGGCCGACCGAAGGGCTGCCTGACGACAGGACAACCCATTTGTAAGGACTGCAGATGCATCCTTGAAGGACATCATAGTCTTTTTGACAGACTTGTTTAGTCTACCAAGATCTAGAAGTGGTCTCCAGTCCCCTGTCTTTTTCAGAACTAAAAAGTACCTTGAGTAAATTCCAGATGCGAATTGGTCTGTGGGAACTTCTTGGATGGCTCTTTTGTCCATCAACCTTTGGATCTCTAAGATGTCTGAAAATGAGACATCCTCAGAGAGGGACTGTGGGGACCCTTCAGATTCCTCTAAGTCAGTATCAGACGTGACAGACTCGGGGGAGTCTATGTCTTTCCTCTTACATGTTCTCTTCTGAGGGACCTCTTTGGGGGGGATGTTCCGGAGAGGTTTCAGAAGAGAGGGCTTCTCCCATTGGGGCTTCCTGGGGCATTGGTTCTCTACACATGGATTGGATTGATGTATAGGTTGACACCGGGCCCTTGGGGTGGGGGGGTAGCTGTAGCAGAGGGTGGAGCAGTATCAGAGGAAGCACATGCCTCATCACCTCGAAGGCACCCCGATCCGGGGCCGAGAGAGACTCCCGGTCCGAGGAGCCAGGAGATCTCCCCCGAACCAAGGACAAGGGCTCCGAGGCACATGTGGGCGCTGAACTGACCTGCACTGAAGCTCTGAGTGGAAGAGTTAGATCAGACAACGGTCCAGTCCTACTCCCCCCCCCACACACACACACACCCGGAGCCAACGAGGGAGCTTCGGCCCCCAGATCCTTCTACAGAAGAGGGTATCAAAGTGGTCGGAGCTGACATTGGCACCAAAACTTCCAGAGCAGACTTCAGAAAGTACAGTTTTGTACCTACCATAAATGTAGATGTCCGATAGATATGCAACTGCAGTCATAACATATGGGTTGTCCTGCCTCAGGCAGCCCTCGGTCGGCCGAATTCCAAAGTCTGGGTCCGGCGTCGGCTGGTGTCGCCTCCTCTCCGACGTCACAACGGCTGGAGTATAAAGGCATCGGCCGACGCCATCTTCTTCAGTGTTTCTTGCCCCAGATGCCAGGTGCCCTCCTAGGAAGGCTAAATTTGGTGAATGGATAAAAAATTCCAGACATGCACAACAGTAATAATCAGATACACCATAGGAGATACCCCCAGCTAATAAGAATAGGGATAGGGACCCTTAAGGAAAGTTGAAGAGGGGAAGGAGGGTGGGAAAATCCGACTGCAGTTGCATATCTATCGGACATCTACATTTATGGTAGGTACAAAACTGTACTATGTCCTTCAAGAATGCAACTGCAGTCATAACATATGGGTTGAATACCATAGCCAAGCTGGGGGTGGATGGAACTAAGAGAGGGATGGTGTAGCTAAAATGCCCTGCAGGACTGCCGAAGCAAAGCCTGCTCGGGATCTGGAGTATAAAGGCAGGTTGTAGTGTTTGGTAAATGTATGCACGGAGCTCCATGTAGCAGCCTCTAAAATGTCCTTTGTTGCCACTCCTCTTAGGAAAGCTGTGGATGTGGCTATAGCTCTGGTGGAATGTGGCCTAATATTGGCTGGCACACCTTTTCCATGGAAAGAATAGCAGAATCTAATGCAGTGTCCAATCCATTTTGAAACTGTTTGTTTGGAGATTGCTTTTCCTTGTACTCCAGCAGCATAGGCTACAAATAGTTGGTCAGACTTTCTGGTGGCCTTAGTTCTGTCCAAGTAGTAGCGTAGTTGCCTGTGTATGTCCAAAGTATGCAGCAGTTTTCCCCCCTTATTTTGAGGATTGGGGAAGAAAGTAGGCAGATGAATAGCTTGATTTAGAGACACCCTGGAAATAACGTTTGGCATGAGTGTAGGATTGGTTCTTAGAGAAACTCTGTCCTGATGAAAAATGAGGAAGGGAGGCACTGCCATGAGTGCCTGTATCTCAGACTCTTCTTGCAGATGTGACTGCCAATAGAAGGACCGTTGTTTTCCATGATAGAAATTGCATTTCTGAAGTTGCTGCTGGCTCAAAAGGAGGAAGAGCTAATTTTTCCAAAACGAAATTGAGGTCCCATGCAGGTACTGGCTGTTTTCTGGGAGGTTTGATATTCTTTATCCCTCTTAGAAACTGTCTTAGCAAAGGATGTGAAAACACTGGTGGGTCACAATTGTAATTTGCTGAGATTGCTGAGGCGTGAATCTTTATAGAAGAGTATGATAGTCCAGAATGAAACATTTCTGCCAATTATTCTAATATCTGAGGTATATTCAGTAATGTTGTATCCTGACCCCTGTTGGCATTCCAGATGCTGAATCTCTTCCACTTGGCTGAATAGGTTTTTCTGGTGGAAGGTCTGCGTGCTTCCAGTAAGATCTCTTGAACTGTCTTGGAAAGAGAGATAGCAGGAGGAGTCATGGTAACATCCAGGCTGTCAGATGCAATGTTTTCAGGTTTTGATGGACAGTCCTGTAATTGTGTTGTGTTAGGAGCAGAGGCCATAGGGGCAGAGGCCACGGTCTGGTCCGAGTTATGCTCAACAGCAGAGGATACCAGTGTTGCCTTGGCCAGTCTGGAGCTATCAAAATGCCTGTTGGTTGTTCTGCTTTGATCTTCAGTATCACCTTGGTTAGCAGAGGTAAAGGAGGGAATGCATAAATTTTTAGGGAGCTCCAGCTGAAGGAGAGAGCATCCGTTTTCCAGGCTAGAGGATGGTGGGTCCTTGTGCAGAACTTTTCCAGGTGATGATTTAAGTGGGAAGCAAAGAGATCTACGTCCGGTCTTCCCCATGTCTTTGTTAGTTGCGAGAAAATGTGAGGATGCAGCATCCATTCGTGTGGATCCAAGAAATTTCTGCTCAGGTTGTCTGCCAGTACACTGTCCTTGCCTGGCACAAACTGGGATTGCAAATGTATCTTCAGACTCAGGGATTTTTCCCAGAGAAGCATTGTTAGTCTGCAGAGGGGATAAGAATGGGTGCCTCCCTGCTTGTTTATGTACCACATGACAGTGGTGTTGTCTTGTCCTTATTAGCAAATGTCCTTGTTGTAGTGTTTTTTCGAAAGCCTCGATAGCATGCATCACTGCCAACATCTCTTTTTGGTTTATGTGCAGATGTCTTTCCTTTGGTGTCCATAGACCTTGAATGCACCTGCCCTCCATGTGCGCTCCCCATCCATGATCTGAGGCGTCTGTTGTAATCATTTGACCTGCTTGTGGTCTGTTGAAAGACATGCCTTTGTTTAACTGACTCGCTTGAGCCCACCACAAAAACTCCTTTTGCAGGCATGGAATTAGTGGGATTACGTCCTCTAGGCTTTGGCTGTGTTGGGACCATAAGCTTTTTAAATACCATTGCAGCTTTCTCATATGAAGTCTTGCCAAAGGTATCAGAAGAATGTAAGATGCCATGGAACCCCAGGGCCTGCAGGATTTTCCTTGCAGTCAGCTGGGGGAGTTTTGCTAGGCCTTTGAAGTATTCTGGTAACTGCTGTTGTTTTTCCTCTGTGAGGTAGGCCATTTGAGTTTCTGTGTCCAGTTTGGCTCCTAGGAAAATAATCTGTTGGGATGGCAGTAGTCTTGACTTCTGAATGTTGACTGTGTATCCCAAGGCCTGCAGTAATTGAATGACATAGTCCAAGTTTGCTTTTAAGGTTTGCTTGTTGTCTGCTTGTATGAGGCAGTCGTCCAGGTAGGGGTATATTTGAATCCCCTGGAGTCTGCAGTGTGCCACTACTGATGCCAGGCATTTTGTGAACACTCTGGGCGCAGTAGATAAGCCTAACGGCAATGCTGAGAATTGATAATGCTCTGTTCCTGCAAGAAATCTGAGGTATCTTCTGCAGCTTTGTCTGACTGGGACATGCAGGTATGCCTCCTTGAGGTCCAGAGTGACCAGCCAAGACCCCTTGCCCAGCATGGGAAGGAGTTGCTGCAGTGTCAGCATTTTGAACTTTGGCACAATAAGAAAAGTATTTAGAGTTGACAAGTCCAGTATAGGTCTCCATTTGTTTTCTTTTCTTGGAACAAGGAACAGTCTTGAATAAAATCCCTGGCCTTGTTCCTGAGGAGGAACCCTTTCTATTGCTTTTATACTTAACAGTTTTGAGACTTGAGTGAGTGCCTCTGCCCTTTGATGATGTGGCAGGTTTGGCATGCCTTGTTTTATTGGTAAAGTATGGAAGTGGAATCTGTAACCCTTGTCTATTAAATCCAGAATCCAGTTGCCCTTGGTTAAGATATGCCAGTTTTTTGAGAATAAGGATAATTTTCCGCCCAAAGGTGCTTCTCTTTGAGCCTTTGTAGGCGGTATGAAAGTCAAGTCATTGTGATTGTCCTTGTGGTGCAGCTGGACTGGCTGCAGCACTTCTTTGATTTGTAGGTTGCCATTGGCGGCCCCTGTAGGAGCCTCGGTATTGCCCTCGGCCACGCCTGTTCTTTCCCCTTTGAAACTTGTCCGAGTCTGGGAAGGACCAATTCTTTGAAGGCCAGTTTCTACTGAATCTGGGTGGCTGAACCTGGAGGAAATCCTTGACTGTCTGTACTGACTTAGCTTTTTCCTCAATGGACTTCAACACATCTTGTGCATTAGCACCAAAAAGCTTCTGTTTTTCCAGAGGTGCATCAAGTAATTTTACTTTGACATGGTCTGGCAGTGGCTGATCTTTTAACCAAGCATGTCTACGTATCACAGCCCCAGTCATAGCTGCCCTACATGAAGCCTCCAATGCATCATAACCACACTGAAGAAAATGATTGTTAACCTGCTGAGTGTTGTGTACGTGATCCTGCAATGCCTTTCTATCAATAGGCCCAGGAGAGGCTAACTTTTTCTGCAAATCATCCAGTAAAAAATCCTGGTACTGAAACATATGAAAAAGGCAGTTAAGTGACCTCATGGCTAGGGTGGTAGAGGTATAAACTTTTTTACCCCATCTCTCCATAGACCTAGCTTCCCTATCCGCTGGCAAAGGATTCTTGGCAGTGGAGGTAGCCACTCCCTTGGGGCCCTGTGAAATAGTTTCTAAATCCACGGAGTGGGCCTTAAAGAGATGCTTGTGAGTGTCAGGGACTCTGTAATATCTGTCTGGCTTGACAGGAGCAGGGGGGAGAGAATCAGGGTTAGCACTGGAGTCGGAGAAAACATCATCCCAAACATCCATCACAGGGGGAATAGCTAAAGGTCTGTGCTGGGGAAGCTTTAGGAAGGTATGGAGCCTTTTCCTGGAATCTGAAAATTCCTGACCCTGCCATTGGAAATGTTCCCTCATTGAGTGCAGGACTTCACCAAACAAGAAATCCTCTGGAGGAGAGGCAGAGGGAATAGATTCCTCAGCATCAGAGTCCTCATAGGCCTGGAAGGATTCTTCTTGAATATCTGAATGCTCAGAATCCCCAGAGGCCTCATCTGAAGAAAGGTTTTCAGTCTGCTCAGTTCTAGGCCTTTTTTCTACAGGAGGCTGAGAACCTCTGTCTGGGTGAGGCTGAGACCCCCTGATAAGGGAAATAAGGTCTGCAGCCAGAGACATTATCTGTTTATCAGAGGAGGGGGCCTGGACAGCAGGTTTAGGATGGGCCTTGGCCTGACTGGCGGCCTTAGCATGTGCAAAGGCCTTGATGGACATAGATACAGGAGGCCTAGCAGCCCCACGTGCAGGAGTGACCTTGTCCACCGGAATGGTGTCTGGTAAATCAAGAACTTCGGTTTCCGGAGGAAAATCAACAAACGGCACCGGAGAGGGCTCCGGGACCAAAGGACGAGTTAACGCTGTGTCGTCGGTCTGGAGTGGTTGAATAACCGCTTCCACAGGGACCGACACTCTAGCAGACGGTCTAGGAGTAGTATCGGTAGAGGACGCGGGCCGAGGAAGCCGGTCCCGGTCCTTCCGTTTTTTGGAAGATTGAGTTGTCGGTTGATCAGACTGCATGATATAGGCGAAGGATTCGCCGAAAAAGTCTTCAGCAAATTCTGCCCGGCGCCTGAGAGTACGCTTATTAAAGCAAGCACAGGCAGCACAGGCCGAGACGTTGTGGTCTGGGCCCAGGCAAGGAAGACAGTAGGAATGGAAGTCCTTATGAGGTATTTGTTTACCACAAGACAAACAATTATTAACTTTCTCAATTTGTTCTGACATCTGCTGAGGCAAGAAAAAACGTTCCCCAACGGGGTACTTAGCTTTTAGATGACTTCGGTACTGAAAACACAGGAGCTGACCGACCGGCACTTGCGAACTGCTTCTGCTTTGGGCACCGCGCGGCAAGAAAGACTGAAGAAGATGGCGTCGGCCGATGCCTTTATACTCCAGCCATTGTGACGTCGGAGAGGAGGCGACACCAGCCGACGCCGGACCCAGACTTTGGAATTCGGCCGACCGAGGGCTGCCTGAGGCAGGACAACCCATATGTTATGACTGCAGTTGCATTCTTGAAGGACATCCGAAGGTTCCACCACAAGGACTTCCAGGAACTCTGGCACTGAACTCAAATGAGTCAGAGGAGGAACGGAGGGTGAAGACACTATTGGAGTTGGCTCCACGACCTTCTGTGCTGGGCTGGAAAGAAATTTTGCCAAATCCGGTGTACAAAGCAACTTTCTCACCACTCGGTCCACATCATCATCCGAAAGGCTCAGAGGAACGAGAGGAATGGGAGGACTTATGGCTAACAGCCACAGACTTAAGTAAAGCAGATTGTGGCACCGACCAAATTGGTTCCAATGACGGTGACCGGCTCCTCTTTTTACTACTCGACTGCTCTGAAGACACAGGTGGAGCCGAAGTACATTTTTGTTTGACAGAACCACTAGGTATCGGTTCCGAAGAAATAGGCTGATTGGGTCTCTGACGACTCGAGCTTTAGAAGTTTTTAGAGTTTTGTCTACGGTTTTTGAAGCTTGACTGCCTTCAACTGTATCAAATGGTCCCTTTAATAAACCCCATGAGAATAAGTTCGTTTTTCCTTTCTTGCAGGACCATGGAACTGAACCCATGACAGATCGAACAGGAATCCTGCAGGTGGACTGCGCCCAGACAGTACACACAGCTGTTGAGACAGTCAGTAAGGGACATTTTTTGTGTGCATGAGTCACACTTTTTAAATCCTGACTGCTTAACTTCTTTAGACATCCTGACACAAAAGGTACTAAGTCAAGGAAAAAAAAAAAACAGTAACTACTTTGGTAACAAACACCACTATACAATAAGCAAGGATAGTGATGCCTTTATATATAAATGATTTATATATATATATATATAGATATAGATATAGATATAGATATATATACATATATATATAGATATATAGATATATAGATATATATAGATATATACATATATACATAGATATAGATATAGATATAGATATATATAGATATATATATATATATATATAGATATATATATATATATATATATATATATATATATATATATGTTTACTATCAAATTCGAAAGTAAAAATAAATAATGTTTTTATTTTCGAATTTATGCATCGAAAATGAACATTTTCGAATAATAGTAAACTCGAAAACAAGGGTGTATTGTTGAAAATGTCGCTTGTGACATTTACGGCGATACACAGCACGCCCACCCTTCCCATAATCACCTACCTAACCGAACACACAGTTATGCAGGCCCTGTGGGGGGCTGTGCCCCCCCCTAACTTAATATTCCAACTCAGAGATCGCACTACAGTGAGGAAAGGGATGCATTTCCCTAACCGCACTGTACCGCGAGATCCCCTCCCATGACCGAAAGTTAGAATTGTGAATGCACAGTTCATTCGCAATGCAAACCTTCGCTCATGTCACCTGCCGTAATATGAAGTATTCCGTGCAAATGCACGTCGACATAATGATAGCAAACTATATATATATATATATATATATATATATATATATATATATATATATATAAGAAAAAAAGAAAAAGTTACAGGAGGGTCTCTAACAAATGATGCACTCCCCCTAACTGAGGAGACGTCTCCAACTTAAACAGTGAAAACTGGATGAGGAAATGAGGAAAAAGGGGAAAGGAAATCCTCTAACTAAAATGGATTCCCTCTGGGCAGTGCTAAGTAGGCCTCAAGAAGGAAGAAGTTGTTTAAGTCAATAACTAGGGATACAAAGAAGACTTGCTGAAATAAGGAGAATTATGTCAGGGAAAAGGCAGTTAGAAATTTTACTATAACCACAATGAAATACCAAAAAATTAAAGTCACTTAGCCTGAGCCAGTGACGAGCAATCCCGAAGCTGCAAACGAGATCTGAGGGACAGCTGCTAGGCATCATGGGATATAGTGTAGCCTCGAGCCAGTGAGAGCTTTCGAGCTTTAGTATGCGGCCAAGTCGGAACCGATGCTCAGTTCCGGACCCAACCAGCAAGAATGAAGGAGAGAAGGACAACATAACCTCTTCCATTTTATTAAATTTACTGTTACTCGCATCTTCAGGAAAGTTGTTTTAAAGCTAGGAATGTTTTGCTTTAACATTGTCCCGAGACTGTAATATACTTTTGAAAGGATGATTTTTTTTCTATGTTTAAAAGTAATGATAAATAACATTTTTGTGCAGAAATTATTTTTCCTTTGTGGGGCTGGCATAGTGTTCCAGATTGCTTATTTTACTTATTTTTTTAAAAAAAGGTAATTTTACTGGCTTTTGTGCTTGCCTTCCTCATGAAAGATGTACCATTTTTGGCTTGACCATGGAGTAGACTATAATTTTCATAGCTGATCCTTCTTCCAGCCACAAAAAGTTAAGCAAACAGCCTTTGCGACCACAGCAGGCTAAAGATTTCCTTCAGCCTCAGGTGGGTGAATCTGCATTTGTTTTACCTCTGATCACTCATCTTTTGGTGCATCACTTATAGCTACTATGGACTAAGATTATTCACGTCCTCTGCAACTGTTGCAGTCCTGTCAGTGAGCAAGGGAAAGCCACTCTTGTTAGAACTGGGAGAGAGAACAGGGAAGGTCCCTGCTGTGCCCATGTTTGGGGAAGCAGCTACTGCCACTGGTAACATGGCTGGCCACCATTTTCCTGTCAAAAAGAAAAAGAAAACTATGTATGTATCTACTCATTCTCAAATTTCTTTAGACAGGAGAAGTTTACTGGGTCTGACCCAAGATTTAATTCAGGCTATTGATCTTTCTTGTAACAGAGAGTGTCTGGTACAGAAGATTAATTCCTCTTCTTCAGAAAAAATGTCTGAAATTAAATTACTTTATAGGCTACGCCATAATGTTTTCAATTCAGCTAGAGACAGCCTGTGCTAAGAAGCTTTCTGTAAAGTCCTTGGGGAGTGAACTAATTGCTACTTTTGAAACATGAAGTAATAGACTTGTGTTATGACTTCCAGCATCTGCCAAAGATCTGAGGAAAAGCCCTTGTCAGTTTATTTTTACATGTAGATGCTAACTGCTGACAGTCTAGGAGTTGTTACAGAAGTATTTTCCAGAACCTTCTTCCTGTTCTGTCAGCTTTAGAATATGCCTTAGGGTTACTGCCTGCATTTTTTTCTTCCTATTAGCCAGCCAGCAGCCTCAAAATGGCAGATAGGATGTATAAAACTCCTCAGTCTTTTAAATTTTTATACACTATTCCCAAACCTAATCCTACATCTATAAAACTCCTCAGTCTTTTAAATTTTTATACACTATTCCCAAACCTAATCCTACATCTATACTACAATACATATATACTCACTCATATATATATATATATATATATATATATATATATATATATATATGTACATATATACATATAGATATATATATATATATATATATATATATATATAGATATATATATATATATGTACATATATACATATAGATATATATATATATATATATATATATAGATATATATATATATATATATATATATATATATATATTTTTTTTTTTTTTTTAAACAAATGCCTGTAGTTAATTCCAATCCTACTCTGCCTAAGGGTTGGAAAATTATTGACAGATATGGATAAAATAGTGTACACTTCTGCAACTTTAGTTTTCAGAAATTTGAATAGTCAGGTTCATAGGTTAAAACTTTGTTCTGACAAACTGTGAAAGCATTAGGAATGGTTTATCTGCAGTTTCTTCCTGTGAGGAAAAATCCTTAAATAAAACTTCAATTTCTTCTTTTGCACAGGTCAATACTCCTTGTTTGCAGAGTGTGTGTAAGACTCTGCTGATATTTCTTCCAGGAATACGGACACTGGTACTGTTTTAAGAAGGTCTGCAAGGCTGCATTCTATGAACCCTCCAGATGATGTTAAAAATAAGATTTTAATATCACATTTTGTGGTCTATACCATCTACAGCGAGAAAGGTTATAACTCCGAATTGGAAGAATGAATCTACACCCTCCTTCAAAGAATTTACAAAT
The DNA here is from genome assembly GCF_019279795.1 of Protopterus annectens. Classification (NCBI taxonomy): domain Eukaryota; kingdom Metazoa; phylum Chordata; order Ceratodontiformes; family Protopteridae; genus Protopterus; species Protopterus annectens. Next base: position 479,955,927 of record NC_056730.1, read on the forward strand.
ATTGCAAATGAAGTCAGTCACCTGTAAACCATCACAATTAAGTCAAAAACAACCAGGATTACCTCTTGCTACAATGCATGGCCAAAACCTAGAGATCTGCTCGACAAGCAAAAATAACTGCATTTTAGATTTAATGTAATGTACAACTGACCTGAGGCGGTAACATACTTTTGAACGGATGGCAAACTTTTTTCTGAGAGTTTAAAAGTAATGATAAATAAATGAAAACATTTTTGTGCAGAAATAATTTTTCCTTTGTGGGGCTGGCACAAGAAGAGAGGGCTTCTCCCATTGGGGCGTCCTGGGGCATTGGTTCACTACACATGGGTTGGATTGATGTAGAGGTTGACTCCAGGTCCTTGGGGGGGGGGGAGTAGCTGTAGCAGAGGGTGGAGCAGTCTCAGAGGAAAACACATGCCTCATCACCTCGAAGACACCCCCGATACAGGGCCGAGAGAGACTCCCGGTCCGAGGAGCCAGGAGATCTCCCCCCAAACCAAGGACGAGAATTGAATGACTTTATGGTTAATGGACACTCCTGTAAATATTTATTTTCTTTTGTGACTGAGGTTTAGTTGAACTTTTTTCCATTTATGTTCACAAACCTGACTGTAAATATTGTTGAGATTTTACAAATTGAAAATCCAATAAAAACTTAAAAATGAGATTTTACATTCCCCATTGGCTAGAGATTTTATGTTTGACACCTCTGTAGCAGAGGTGATCAGAAATTGCAATGAAAGGGGCAAGCTGATCCAGGGCATCTCTAAGATTTTTCAGCTCTCCTTTTCCAAAATGTCCTAGAGTTCTCTGTCTCTCTCTCCCCATTTTTGACCATTTAAACTGAATTCAGGTAAACAGACATTTTAAGAAGGAATGGGAAGGGTGTTTAAAAAAGAAGTCTCTAACCTCCCCAAACAAAGAACAGTCCAATATGTCTGCATGACTATTCAAGAGACGTTGTGACCCACTCCCAACCTGGCCCCCTTTTTCCTTCCAGAAAGTCAATCTCCATTTTCTCTTTGGTAGCAGATTGCTTTGGAAATGGTTGCTGAATACCATTCATCAAGGTTATAAACAGAAGTGGGAGGAAATTCCTCCTTTCGAGGGAGTCATTCCTCTTCCTCCAAATCACACTCTTGTTCCTAGTACCAAAGAAAGGAAATGCTTGGAGCCCAGTTCTGGATCTTTCTTTCATAGACTTGTTTGTGATAGTGCCCTAATACAAAATTATGTCACTTCACAACCTGTTACCTCTTCTAACTCGCTCGAGTTTCCTGGTAACCCTAGACTTGTAAGACACTTATATCCTTATTAAGGAACATCTGAAGTCTGGATGAAAGTTTTGCATGTCTGGATTACATTATCAGTTGTCTGCCTTAGCCATTGGACTATACACGGCACCAACAGCATTCACAACATCTCTAGCTCCTGTTATAGTTAAGTGAAAGCTACAGGGTATCCACATTTTTCTCTATGCAGACAACTTGATTATCTTTGCAGAGTCTTCTTCAAAGTGTCAGGACTCTCTCTCTTAAATGAGAAATCTCTTACACAAGCTGCGATTCAGACAGAACAGCCAAAGTTTTTCTTGACTCACCCACACAGGACTGTGCTCCTGGGATGTCAACTAGACACCTCAGTTGAAAGAGCTTTTCTTCCACAGGAAAAAAAATGATCATCCTTGTTCACATCTGTTTCTAAGGTTTTCCATTCAAACTTCGGTCACTATAACACAAGCAATAAGGTCACTCCAGAACAAGTACAAATATGACTGTCATTGTTCACGTTAGTGTGAATGACATGAGACGTACCCTCCCTGGACTACATGAAAAGAGACATGGAAGAGCTCTCTGATCATGTAGCCCAGGTGGGTATGACCCTGACCATCATCCTGCCCTCACCAAGAATGATATCACAGTATAAAGAAAAAATTATCAATTTCAACAATTTGTTAAGCTTCTGGTGTCATTCAAAGGGGATCCAGTGTCTGTCAGCCTGGGATGACATGCTCAACAAGCCACGTTGCATCGCAAGAGATGGCTTGCACCTGTCACCCCTTGGCTTTCAAATACTGGCCAAGGCTCTTGCTGTCCCCATAGTGCCTTTTTTATGCAAGGCTCCAAATTCAAACCCATCTCTGTAGACAGCATAAATAAAAAAAAAATGAGGGTTATGCTACTCACCGCCAGCAGTTTAAATCTCAAAATGTATGCGCTCAAAGCACTCCTAAGTATGGAGAACGTCGACATCTGTGCAATAACTGAAACCTGGTTCAAGGCACCAGAGCGCACTCCAGCACTACTGGACTACAACACATACCACACATTTCGGTCACAGAACACGAACTGAAACACAAAAGGAGGGGGTGTATCCATATTCATCAAGGATACCCACACCTCCAGGTTAGTGGCGCAGCATGATACCTCTGAAATCATCCATGTGTAACTAACATCGGGCAAATCTGCAATGCAAATTGTGGCTTGCTACAAACCACCCTAAATGACCCAGGACCGCCACTCCCCCTTTCTGGAGACACTGGAAAACATGAAGGTCCTACCGAACACCCTGATATTGGGCGATTTCAATTACCCTACCATTAACTGGGAAACCTACTTGAGTATAAACTCCAAGGCTGAGCACTTCCTGGAATTTATCAACTCAAATGTCCTGGATCAGCTGGTAAAACTCCCCTACTAGAGGCCACAACATATTGGACCTGGTCATCACCAACATGGGCGACAGGTGTTCCGCATCGGAGGTCAACCAGTCACTGGTTAGATCAGACCATAAACTAATCATTCTGGATGTCCACACCCCACCACCACCCCCAACCAAGGAAATTACAGTGAAAAACTTTTCTAAAGCAAACTTCACCCTACTTAAGGCAGAGGTGGAAAGTTTCACAGCCCCCACGCTAAAGGATAACACTGCCAATAATGCAGAATCCTTTACAATTGCACTCTATGAGCACCTACAAGGATGCATGGATCGTGCCATCCCTAGCAAAACCAAGACTCACTCCCCTAAGAGAATGAAACCAGTCTGGTGGACACCTGCCATAAACAGGTTATACAACAAAAGGAGGAAACTCGTTCTGAAGAAAAGCAAATCCCAAGGAGGAAAGACATCCCTGATCAGTATCAGTAAGAAACTAAGGTCACTCATAAAATCATCTAAGGCAAACTTCGAAAGAAAAATAGCCAAGGATTCGAAAGATAACTACAAAGCCTTCTTTAGCTAGGTCAAGAATCTAGGTGGCAACTGGCAGATACGCTCTGAGCTAGTGCAAAATAGTACAAAATATATTGAACCTGCTGATACTGCCAACATCCTGGCAGATAGAGTCAGTGCAAACTTCACCTCCCTCTCACCTTCAAAAGGGCCCACAACAATACCGGAAAAGTGTAGTGTCCCGGAAATCACAGAAGCACAGGTGAAAACGGCCCTTTTAAAAGCCAAAAACACAGCATCAATGGGGCCAAGATGGTGTCCCAGGATGCGTCTTGCACAAACTACACAGTTATTCCGCTCCACAAAGGAGGGGCCACAACTGACCCTGGAAACTATCGCCCCATAAGCCTGACTAGCCTGGTCTGCAAGGCTATGGAGCGCATCATCATGGAACTCATTAACAAAGACTTTGGGAACCTCCAAACACTTGACCTGACCCAGTTTGGCTTTGTTAAGGGCAGATCATGCCTACTAAACCTGATTGACTTCTTCGAGACAGTCACCAAGGCCATAGACGAGGGAAAGGTGGTTCACACAGCCTACCTTCATCTCGCCAAGGCGTTAGACACCATTCCTCACTCGGATATTATAGAAAAAGTCACCAGCCTGAACATAAACCCCTATATCACAAGATGGGTTGCCAACTGGCTTACAGACAGAACTCACACAGTAAGAATAGCGGGCTCCAGGTCTGACTCTAAACCAGTCACAAGGGGTGTCCCGCAAGGCTCGGTCCTGGGACCCCTACAGTTCGGCATATACTTCTCAGAAGTACAGGCAAACACAGGAGGACTACGGCTAACCAAGTTCACTGATGACTGCAAACTGGGAGCCATAACTGACTCTCCGGCTGACACGGACATCCTTCAAAAAGGCCTTACTGAGACAAACACCTGGTGTCAAAGTCATGGCCTCAAGCTAAATGCCAAAAAATGCATAGTCACCCCATTTGGGAAAAACAAAACACCCACGAATTACCACATAGGCGGCAGCCCACTTAATACAGAAGAGGTAATAAGAGATCTGGGGACCCAGGTAGATAGTAATCTCTCCTTTGACAATCATATTGCCAAAGTAGTGAGGAAATCCTTCTATGTGGCCCATCTAATTACTAAAGGGTTCACAACTAGAAATAGAGAGGTTATAGTGCCCCTCTACTAGTCACTCATCAAACCCATTATACAGTACAATGCCCCATTTGGGATGTACCTCACAAGACACTTTCAACAGCTGGAAAGACCACAAAAGCACCTCACCAAGAGGATTACTGGCCTCAAACATATGTCCTATGCAGCCCGACTGAAAAAAACTCCGGCTGTACTCAGTGGCATATCGCTTACTCAGAGGTGATCTCTGCCTGACTTACAAAGCCATGTCCAACTCAGAAATGATGGACATGCTCCACCTAAAGAAATCCAAGTCACTGCGGGCCACGCGCTCTAGTGAGCTAAACCTCGCCACAACAATAAATAGAACATGCTGGAGGGATAGATTCCTGTCAAACAGACTCCCCATGCTTTGGAACAAAATTCCTAACTACATTAGGCAGAGCCCCTCACTAACACTCTTCAACAGAAACCTTGACGAGTGGATGGGTAACAGAAAATACACCCGTGGGATCACTTCATTGGCTCTGCTTGACAGAGGCTCAGTTAATTAATCAATGGGGCAGCGAAAGCAGACACACTCTGGCTAGGCTTATAAATACCCTCGGGCAAATAGCCTAGTACCTACCTATGGGGGAAAACCTCAGGATCCTGCGTCTCACGGCATCTAGGGTTCTCATGATACTCCTGGCAAGACTCCACATGAAGTAGATACAGTGATATCTGAAATTTCTTTGGCCCCAGCATCACATCAACAATCTTATGTTTTGAAATCCCAGGGATGGAGTTTGTCAGAACAGAAATCTTATGGTGGAGACAACAGACATCCTTAGATACAGGTCTCCCATTCTCCCTCCCTGCTCCAAAGTAGTCAAATCACCACAGGTGCTTCAGGCTTTTCTTAAGGAGCAGTTTCAGGAGGGCTAAAGGTATAGAGGGAATGGGACACCAAAGACATACACAAGCACATAAATATGCAGGAGATGCTTGCCCTGTTCAAGACCTCTTCAGAGTGGTTAAAAGAAATACCATAGTCATGTGGTACATCAACAAGCAAGGGACTACCAAGTTGTACTCCCTTTGCAAACTAGCCATATAAATGTAAGTTTGGGATATAGCATCACAGCACAATCTCAATCTAGAGATAATCTACATTCCATCAGAGGAAAACTGTGCCCCAGACAAATGAGGAAGACCAGGGCAGACCCTCAGTTCTCAGGGGGTCTTCCAACATTTGATCCATCTAAAAATAGACCTTTTTGCCTCCTCTTTGAATAATCAACTGGCAAAATTCTGTTCCAAGACTCTATGCAAGAGTGCCTGGAAGACAAATGCTTTTTCTTTTGATAGGAGTGTTCCTGTATGCTTTCCACCCTTTCAACTAAAATCCAGGCTACTTCTGATATTTCAGAAAGCATCCCCAGTCATGGTGGTGACTCCAATCTGGTATGGCAACTGCGGTTCTTCCTTCTTTCGGAAATGGCCAAGGGCAATTATCCCAATCTTCCTCACAGACTGGATCTACTCACAAGAACAAGGGTATTTGATATACTCTATGTCTATTATTTTAAAATCAATGTCTGCATGACAAGGTCTTAATTCCTTTTAGATATCTGTTTGCCAAGGACGTGCAGCAGGTACTAATGGAGGCAAGAAAGACTGCTACTAGAAAATCATATATTAGCAAATGGAAAATATTTTCTACTTGGTAACAACATAATCAGCACTCATTCAGAACTAAGTGTTCTCTGGTTTTACAATATATGTGCAAGTTACTATTATAAGGTATTTTGTATTCCTCTGTCAAGGTACATTTATAAGCCTTTTCAGCATATCTGTCCATAGATCCTCCACTTTTAAGGCAATCTCATGACAAAATGTTATTGAAAGGAGTATTTCATAAGAGGCCAACAAGCAAACAAGTGGCCCCTCCCTAGGATCTTAATTTTGTGTTACAGAAGCTAACACTTGCTCCATTAGAACCAGCTGATTTGGCTAACTTGAGGTTATTAATATGGAACAGCTTTGCTGATTGCTCCAACCTCTGCAAGAAGGGCATAGGAGTTTCAAATTCTAATGTAGAGTCAGCCCTACCATATTTTCCATACGGACAGGAATCCTACTTATGTCCAAGGTGGTATCCAAGTTTACTTTAAGCCAAACTATCCATCTCCCCATTTTATTTACTGGATCGAAAAATGAGGGACAAAGGATACTCCATACCCTGAATGTCACCAAATAAATTTGCAAGTACTCTCAAAACTTAAATATCTCTTACACTGATCAGCCACAAATACATTTAAATATAGTTTAATAATAATAAATAAAAGAACAAGACAATACTAAATATATATTCACAGTGACATCAAAGTTCAAAACCACAGGAAATATTTAAGACAACATTGCAGTACAGGCTCACACAAAGAAAAACATCTAAACTAAGCTTTACTATATTCCTGACTGTATCCAAGAGAGTTGTACTGTTCTCTAGAAACTTATTTCATTACAGCATGGAAGATGTTGTTGTAGTGAATGGTTCTGGTCAGGTTCAAGACAAGAATACAAAATGCTCTGTCTCACCAAGAGACTTATCAAATTAACATCTAAAATATTACTGCTGGGATAGCTTGCAGAATGACATTTCTGGTCATCTGACCTCTGGTTCCCAGGCCAAAACCCCCATTGCTTGAAGCTAGCAGTACTTGTCTACCTGTAAAAATATACTGACAAGGCCTTTTCCTCATATCTTTGGAAAATGCTAGAAGTCATAAACACAAAAGTGTATTCCTTCACGGTTCAAAAGTAGCAATTAGTTCACTCAAAGGGCAATGCAGAAAGTTTCCTAGCACAGACTCTGTCTCTAGCTGCACTGAAAACATTATGGCATAGGCTATAAAGTAATTTGATTTCAGCCATTTTTTCTATAGTTTGCAGGACTGAGGTTAATCTCCTGCATTCCAGTTTCCACCATTGAAATATATTTGTTTAGATGGTTACAACAGTGCACGTACATTTCTGTTCTCTTCCAGTAGGACACACTGTGGTTACATTTCAAACTGCACTTTGCAAATACCATTTCAACACACAAGTCTGTACAAGCAGTTTGATATACACATGACATATAGTTCTAATACATTTGTAACAAGCATCTTGTACAAATCATTTTGACATTCACCAATGACATATAATTACTTACAAAATTCCAGCTAGCTGTGCTGGCAGTATCTCCTTTTGTCACAACTTTAACTATGGTGGGAAAGCTGTGCAAATTCTGCAAGCTGTCAAATGTGAAAGTACAGTGGGTTTCAGGAAAGGGCGACTTGGAGAACAGTAAATGCCTAGATGTTTAGAAGTCAAACAGGACAACATGGAAAAGAAGCAATTGAAAGAAGGGCATTAGTGAATGACTGGACATACTGGAGAGAGAGGAACCATCTCTTTTGCCTTCTTCTGCCCATCCCTATTCAGAGAAATGGAAGCACAGAGGGCTCAGCAGCAGAATATAAATTACTTTGCCATACAGCAGTCAGACTCCACAGTTCAGAAACCTGGTGTTGGTGGTGGGGAAAAACAGGGTTTGCAATCTGTTTCTCAATATCTGCTTGCCCTCTGGACCCCCCCCCCCCTTTGCATTATCAGACGTTTTATAATAATTACTGTATGTAACAAACCAAGTGTCAATACAAAAATTTATGTATTGCAAAATGTGTCAATTTTCTCTCAGTACATAAGCTAAGATTTAAAAAAAAGGCAGAGCTGATGGATACAACTGCTGACAAAATAGGTTACTGTAGTAACTTAATACATACTTGTGTTACTGACTTGCTTTTAAAACAGGTCATTCATGCTCCTTCAAATAACTTCTTTTTTGGGGGGTTCTGGCAAACTTCATTAAAATGAGTGAGAATTTTAAAAATGAAGAAGTTCCAATTTATATGTGCCAGCGTGTGTTGTAACAAAGCAATTTGAATTGGTTGGTTTGTTAATGTGGGCTAGCTGTCTGGAAAGGCTGACGGGTAAGTAAAGCTACTCAATAAAATGTTTCTGTAGAAAAGTCAAGCAAACAAAAACTGGAAAGCTACAAACTGCCCACTAGATAAACAACATATAATATTTTTATACCATAAAATATTTGGTCTTGCAATAAAGAAAGCATCATAATACTCAAAAATGACAGTTTTGAAATCTATAAAAATATATATGTAAACAGAAGCTCTGTCTGAATGTCAAGATGAAGAGCATTTTTATTCTTCCCTAGAGTTTCAACAGCAGGCTTGGAACAGTATGGCACCAGTTCCAAGTTTCCTGTTATTTCTCAGCAACTACAATAGCAGGCATGTTTTACACAATGCCATTTACAAAACACATTTAAGATGCAAGGAGTATATTTAAGCATAAAGAAAGATTCATGAGCAACTCCAAAATCACAGATCTGGCTTCCTGCCACATGGCTTCTGTATCACCACAGAATTAACACTTTGTTCAGTGCTGCTTGCACAAGATCAAATCAATACTACCCAGACATACATCTGCGACAGTAAGTGAAAGGCACTCTTAGCTTTAGCCATAGTTTTCTGCCAACAGCAGAGCATATGCCCTTAGGCTCAAGAATAAACACAATCCCGTTTCTTAATTTCAAAAAATGTGCAATGAAAGTGCAGTATTGCTATAGCAGGAAGGGAGAGGGGGAAAAAATAAAAAAAACATTTTTCAGCTTTGGATGCTCTGTGTCTGGTGAGTTAAAGAAAAACAAGTAAAAAACAATCAGCTTTTACACCCACAACCTGCAAATAATTTAACCAACCAAACTAACTTATCTACAAATGAGTACAGATACATATTAATTTAAATCAAGTACTTATTACTACCTGGCATTTTATCCACTCAAGTTGTACAAACTAGACATATTTTTGAGACTTATTGCTTTCTTCCAACAACTTAATGTTTTTCAAATGTGTTTTTACTCACAAATATGCTATAAGCTTAGCATGAGATGTTAACACAACTGCAGCCTACTTATTGATGTTTCTTTTATCAAATCTTCCTACCCATGGGCCTCAAATGAATCTTGTACGCCCAAAAATATGCAGTCTAGGTATAGCAACATGGGATACTTTATTCATATATTCAGATTATAAACCAACTAGTTTTTAATTCTGTTGAATCTATAACAATATGATGACTAATACTGTGCACCCTACACTTAACAATATCCTACTAGTTAACAAGGTGGTTAAGCTAACAGATTTGTGCTGCTACAAGGCCCGAGCACTTGATCACTTCACCAACCCAGTAAACGCATTTAAGCTGCAATAAAATAACTTTTTCCATTACTCATGCTGGTAATACTGTTTTTTTGGTTTTCCATGTTCTGTGCAGTTCTGTGCTGCTAGCTCTTAGTCACACTTCTCAAAAAGGTAACCTGCCTTTCATAAGCAGTACTCACTAAGGTCACACTCAAGGGAAACGGTCTGTGATGGACACAAAGTTCAGAAAAGCCCAGCAATGAAATTCCTTAAAAGAACTACCCCAGGAGATAACTATGCCACCAATGATGTGCGTAAAAAGCTAAAAATTGAACCACTGATCCAGTACCACTGTCAGGATTTTGCATAGCAGCCAGGACTAGGAATGCTGGACCTCTGCAACATAAAACAATAGCCACCAAGGGAGGACTGATGATAACCCACCATACCTCTCAAACTCTTAGCTCAAGATATCTGGACAAAGCCTAAAAATAATGGGTGGGATCAAAGGCACAAAAATAGGGACAAACTTTAAATATTGGTCTTATAAACTTAGAAAGCAACTAGAACAAAAGGATTTCCATTAGCAAGCATTTTCTGAAGGATATGAAGTCTGAAACTCAATTTATTATTTAGTTACTTCAATCTTCAGTGATTTGCTAGAAAACCTCAAATTTTATGATGCACAGATCAAAAATAAAGCAAAAATCTGAATACTCTGAAAATTTGGACAGTGGAGAAGTACTGTAGCCCACAATGCCAAATATATCAGATCACCCGGATCCTGTCTACAAGGGGTAGCAGATCTGTGTATTTTCTTATACACACACACACACACACATTATATATATATATATATATATATATATATATATATATATATATATATATATATATATATATATACACATATACACACACACACACACATACACACACATATACACGTGTGTGTGTATGTATATACACACAATATATATATACATATACATATATATATATATATATATATATACATATACATACATACATACATACATGTATTAAAAAACACACACACACACACACACACACACACACACACACACACACACACACACACACACGTAGGTCCAGAGCAGCAGTTGGCTGAAGTGTTAATCTAGCATTCTGCATGCAGTAAATCTCAAAATGCACTCAAGAAATAGCATTCCAGGGCATAAACAATCCATAATGCTCACCTAAAGGATGAAACGGATAATGCAGCAATTCTATATGGGCACAAACTAGTGTCTTTTGCTTAATTTATAGTGCATTTAATCTCTTTTAGAGAGCATTATCTCACGTGACAAGGCACGTATTTCTCTCTCGGTCTCAAAATTGACTACATACTGAGCAGAAGCTACAGTACTCAGAGTAGCATCCCAGAGACCTGTGTGTACCTTCATGGGAACTTACCACTAATAAGTGTGGTCCCAAAGGAAAACCAAACTCTAGAGAGCATATCCATCATTTAATGTCTTGCAGAAATATTTAGTTAAGCCCACATAGTTGCTACACAAATCAAACAAGGCTACATTTCTGAAAAATGCTTGAAAGTAGTCGAGGAGCTCTGAATGCAGACAGCAAAGATTTAATTCACTTCTTTAAACAACTCAAAGCAATCAGTCAAACATATCTGGGTAAAGTAATTTTAGAAAATTTAGACCAGATTTCGACAAGTCTTTTCCTGAAAGATTTGTTTTTTCCAGATAAAGAAATTAACCACACACACAATGCAGCAAATGCTCACCTCTGTTGCAGTTGTTGCAGGCAGGTTAGTACACCAAGGTTTGGCAAAGTGGTTATCTTGGGCATGCATGTCAAATTTCATAATGACACCTCCATCCTTATGGGAAAAAAAAACAATTATTGAAGCTTGGCATAAGGCTTGCAGCTCAGACTCTTCTATTGGAAGTGATGGCCATTTTAAATACATGTTCAGGAAAACTCTTAATTTCTGATGACTTTTGATACAGATTACTGTGCCAAGTGTTTTCTCTTCATTCTGGAACACTTAGAAATAAGTTCATCTTGGGAGAAAGTAACTTTGCTGGCGTTCTGGCCATGTACTCCTGGAAGACATAGCAAGAACTAATTTTCTGGCTAGACATTAGCAGTTTTCTGTAGTGGTTTTACTGGTCTGCCTTGCATGCCTTTATGTTCCTTTTGGGTAGGCTGCCATGAGCTGTGCACTGCACAGCAGCAGGGCATACTGCACTCCACAGTCTGAGAGCTAAATCTGCCTCTCCAGCAAGTTCTGTTGATGTCACATACCAGGTTAAGGTCTGAGTGAGTGACTCGTGCCATTTGACTTGCAAATGTGCATTTCCAATAAAACTGGGTCAGAGACGCTATGCAAGGCACAGTCCTCCTCAGAGCAGTCTGTATGACACAGAGTTAAGTGACAATGATTTCAGTCTGTCCACATACAGTGGATATAAAAAGTGTACACACCCCTGTTAAAATGCCAGTTTTTTGTGATATATAAAAAAAAATGAGACCACAATAAATCATTTCAAAACTTTTCCCACCTTTAATGTGACCTATAACCTGTACAATTCAACTGAAAAACAAAAATCTGGTATAGGAAAAAATATAAAAAAAATAAACATACAATACACTGGTTGCATAAGTGTGCACACCCTTAAACTAATACTTTGTTGAAGCACCTTTTGATTTAATTACAGCATTCAGTCTTCTAGGGTAGGAGTCTATCAGCATGGCATATCTTGACTTGCAATATTTGCCCACTCTTCCTTGCAAAAGCCCTCCAAATCTGTCAGATTGCTAGGGCATCTCTTGGGCACAGCCTTCTTCAGGTCACCCCACAGATTTTCTATTGAATTTAGGTCTGGGCTCTGGCTGGGCCATTCCAAAACTTTAATTTTCTTCTGGTGAAGCCATTCTTTTGCTGATTTGGATGTATGCTGGGGTCACTGTTGTGCTGAAAGGTGAAATTCCTTTTCATCTTCAGCTTTCTAGCAGTCTCCCAAAGGCTTTGGAGCAAAAAAGTGACTGGTATTTGGAACTGTTCATAATTCCATACACAAAGACATACTCGGAGGAACTGATCAAAAATCTACCAAAACAGCAGAGGCCTCCAAAGCAGACACCCAAACAACTGCCACCTCATGACATAACACAAGCAACACATAGATCACAAAGTCAGTGTGCAAATCAGTCACAGCCCTTAAGGCCAAACACAATGCCAGACACACTTGCTATGGGTGACTCCATAGTCAGACACACTGACGGGACGTCCCACTCACCAGACTGAACAAGGAGAGGGTCACAGTAAGCTGCCTGTCGGGCGCTAGAATCCTCCACATAACACAAGCACTCAGGCCACTCCACAGCAAGTACAAGTATGACTCAGTCATTGTCCATGCCGGTGTGAATGACCTGAGACGTACCTCCCTGGACTACATGAAAAGAGACATAAAGGAGCTCTCAGATTATGTAGCCCAGGCTGGTATGACCCAGACCCTGAGCAGTATCCTACCTTCACCAAGAATGATGCCACAATACAAAGACAAAATGATCAGTTTTAATAATTGGCTTAATTTCTGATGTCATTCTAAGGGGATACAATGTCTGTCTGCCTGGAATGACATGCTTGACAAGCCACACTGCTTCGCAAGGGACGGCTTGCACCCGTCACCCCTGGGTTTCCGGATATTGGCAAAGGCTCTTGCCACCCCCATAGTGCCTTTTTTAGACCAGGCTCAAATTCTAAACCCACCGCCCTAGAAAACAATAATGGAAAAAAAACTAAGGGTAATGCTGCTCAATGCCAGAAGTCTAAATCTCAAGATGCACGCCCTCGATGCCCTCCTCAGTATGGAGAACATCGATGTCTGTGCTGTGACTGAAACCTGGTTCAAGGCTCCTGAGAGCACCCCGGCACTATCAGGTTTTACCTCATATCATGCTCCGGCCCCAAAACCCAGACCGTACCACAAAAGGAGGGGGTGTATCCATATTCATCAAGGATACCCACACCTCCAGGCTGGTGGCAACTCACGAAGAATCAGAGACCATTCAGGTGCAATTAACCATAGGCAAAACTGCTCTACAGTTTGTAGCATGTTACAGGCCACCCTCTCAAACTCAGGAACCCCACACAGCCTTCCTGAAGACACTGGAGAGTATAAATGTCTCTCCAAACACCATCATATTGGGTGACTTCAACTACCCAAACATAGACTGGGAACATTACTCAAGCCCCAATACCCTAGCCCAAAGGTTCCTGGAGTTCATAAACTCAAATGCTATGGAACAACTTGTCACCATTCCCACAAGAGGTGAAAATATACTAGACCTGATCATCACAAACATGGGGACAAAATGCTCCACACCGGAAGTATATCCCTCATTGGTGAGATCAGACCATAAACTAATCTCACTGGAGATCCACATCCCGTCCCCACCCCCAACAAAAAAGACCACAATGAAGAACTTCTCAAAAGCCAACTTCACACTTCTTAAGACTGGTGTGGTATCCTTCAAGGCCCTGAGCCATTGGAAACCACAACCCACGCTGCTGAATCCCTTACAAATGCTTTCTACGAGCACCTCCAGGATTGCATGGATCAAGCAATCCCAAATAAAATCAAGACCCTTTCCACCAAAGGCAAGCTACCGATCTGGTGGACCCCAGCCATAAACAAACTTTACAACAAGAGGAGAAAGCTACTACAAGATAGAGTAAAATCCCTAAAAGGGAAGACATCTCTGATCAATACTAGTAAAAAACTACGATCACTCATAAAATCATCCAAAGCCAACTTTGAGAGAAAAATCGCCAAGGACTCAAAAGACAATCATAAGGCCTTCTTTAGCTATGTTAGAAATCTGGGTGGAAACTCCCAGATATGCTCAGAATTAGTCCAAAATGATACAAAAATCACTGAACCCACAGACATTGCAAACATACTGGCAGACAGGTTCAGTGAAATGTTCTCCCCTCCCTCCCCCCCAAAAGGAGAAATATCTATCCCTGCAGAGTTTAGCCTCCCAATCATCTCAAATGCTCAGGTGAGAGCTGCTCTCTCTAAAGCTAAAAACACAGCATCAATGGGACCGGATGGTGTCCCCGGCTGTGTGCTACACAAACTCAATGAGGAACTAAACCCACACATAAGGCTGCTGTTTAATCTTAGCCTTACCACAGGATACGCACTCCAAAGAGTGGCGATGGCAACTGTGGTCCCACTCCACAAAGGCGGTGCTTCTACGGACCCTGGTAATTACCGCCCCATAAGCTTAACAAGCCTGGTCTGCAAAGCTATGGAGAGGATCATAATGGAACTCATAAATAAAGACATAGGGGACCTACAGACATTGGATCCTACCCAATTCGGCTTTGTCAAGGGCAGATCATGCCTCTTGAACTTGGTCGACTTTTGGAAACAGTCACCAAGGCCACTGATGAGGGTAAGGCAGTTCACACAGCCTACCTTGACCTTGCAAAGCTTTCGACACAATACCCCACTCGGTATCACAGAAAAGCTCACCAGCTTAAATGTAAACCCATATGTCACAAGATGGGTTGCAAACTGGCTCAAGGACAGAACCCACAGGGTTAGAGTTGCTGGTGCCATGTCAGACTCCAAGCCGGTCACAAGCGGTGTCCCACAGGGCTCAGTCCTGGGCCCCCTCTTGTTCGGCATCTACTTTTCAGAAGTGCAGGCAAACATAGGAGGATTGTGGCTGACAAAGTTTGCAGATGACTGCAAACTGGGTGCCATAGTTGAAAATCCATCAGACACAGATATCCTTCAGAGAGGTCTCAGAAACGGATAACTGGTGCCAGAGCCATGGCCTTAAGCTAAATGCCAAAAAATGTATAGTCATACCCTTTGGTAAAAACAAGGTAAAGTACAGTTTTGTACCTACCATAAATGTAGATGTCCGAACTGGATAGCATCTGCAGTCATAACAAGTGGGTTGTCCTGTCGTCAGGCAGCCCTGCAGTCGGCCGGATTCCAAAGTCCGGGTCCGGCTTCGGCTGATGTCGCACTCCACCCGACGTCATCTCTGTTGGTCTTCGGGTATAAAAGCATCAGCCGACGCCATTTTCCTCAGTGTTTCTTGCCCCAGATGCCAGTAGCCCTCTTGCAGGCTAAAAATTTGGATAGATGCCAATGTTTCCAAATAGATAGAGGTAAACACAACAATAAGCATATATGTACATATATACAAACAAATACACCATAAAAGACTCCCCCCCAACAGCTAGCTATTAGGAGGGTAAACACCTAGGAGTACCACAGAGGGGAAGGAGGGAGGTAATCCTGACTGCAGATGCTATCCAGTTCGGACATCTACATTTATGGTAGGTACAAAACTGTACTATGTCCTTCATGGATGCATCTGCAGTCATAACAAGTGGGTAGAATACCATAGCCAACAAGGGGAGGAGGATAAAGTAGATTATGGTGTGTTTAGGATCCCTTGCAGTACAGCAGTGGCAAACCCTGCTCGGGATCTGGAATATAGAGGCAAATTATAATGCTTGGCAAATGTATGCACGGAGGTCCAAGTAGCCTCAATAATGTCTTTGGTTGCCACTCTCGTGAAGAAGGCTGTGGTAGTGGCTGTTGCCCTTGTAGAATGAGGTCTTATGTTCTGTGGAATTGGTTTTCCATGGAAGGAGTAACAGTATCGTATGCAGTTTCCTATCCATTTGGAGATTGTCTGTTTGAAATAGCTTTTCCTTCCTTCCTGTTGCATAGGCTACAAAAAGTTGGTCAGTCTTTCTGCTGTTTTTGTTCTGTCCAAGTAGTAGCGTAGCTGTCTATGTACATCCAAGGTATGCAGTATTCTTTCCCTCTGTTTTGTGGGTTGGGAAAGAAGGTAGGTAGGTGGATTGCCTGGTTCAAAGACACTCTGGATACCACCTTGGGCATAAATGTAGGATTAGTCCTCATGGACACTCTATCTTGGTGGAAGATTAGGAAGGGTTGCACTGCCATTAAGGCCTGTAGTTCTGAAACCCTCCTTGCTGAAGTTATTGCCAGTAGGAAAGCAGTTTTCCATGACAGGTGTTGTAGGTCTGCTGTTGCTGCTGGTTCAAAGGGTGATAGTGTCAACTTTTCTAGCACAAAGTTTAAATCCCAAGCTGGTAATGGTGGTTTCCTTGGAGGTTTTACATTCTTGATTCCTCTGAGGAACTGCCTGAGCAAAGGGTGCGAAAAACAGGTGGATCAAGGCTGTATTCTGCTGAAATAGTTGATGCTTGTATTTTGGGGGGGGAGTGGGACGGGCCTGAATGAGGAAGTTCGGCCAGATACTCCATAATGTTAGGCATATCTATGTTTGACACATCTTTTCCTCTTTCCGTACTCCAAATGACAAACCTTTTCCATTTTCCAGCATAGTTCCTTCTTGTTGAAGGTCTGCGTGCTTCAAGAATAATGTCTTTAACTCTTTGGGAAAGTTCTGGATTAGCTGCTGTTATGTGATGTTCCATGCAGTCAGTTGCAGCGTTTTTAGGTTTGGATGTATGATGCTGTAGTTGTTCTGAGTTAACATCAAAGGCATCAGAGGTATTGGCCACATTTTGTTCCGAGACATGCTCTTCAGTAGTGGGTACCAGTGCTGTCTTGGCCAGTTTGGAGCTATCAGGATTATCCTTGGACGTTCTTCCTTGATTTTTAGTAGTACCTTGTGTATCAAAGGAAGAGGTGGGAATGCATATGCTGTTAGGCCTTTCCAGTTGAAGGAGAGTGAGTCCACTTTCCATGCTAGTGGGTGGAATGTCCTTGTGCAGAATTTTTGAGCTGGTGATTGAGAGGTGATGCGAATAGGTCTATCTGTGGCATTCCCCATTTCTTTGAGATGGTCTTGAAGATGTCCGGGTGCAGTTTCCATTCGTGGGCATCGAGTGGTTCTGCTTAATATGTCTGCTAGAGTATTGTCTTTCCTCGGTACAAATATTGCCTGTAACTGAATGTTGTAGCTGAGTGCCAGGGTCCACAGCTCCAAGGTCATTCTGCATAGGGGGTATGAATGAGTGCCTCCCTGTTTGTTGATGTACCACATGACTGTGGTGTTGTCTGTCCTTATCATCAACTGGCCCTCTTTGAGAAATGGTTTGAACTTTTGGATTGCCAGTTTTACTGCCAGCATTTCTTTTAGATTGATGTGCAGGCGAAGTTGATCCTGTGTCCACAATCCTTGCACGCATTTGTCCAGCATGTGGGCCCCCATCCTAGGTCTGAAGCGTCTGTTGTGATGGTCTGGCTTGGTTGACATCTGCGAAAGGGTAGGCCTGGGTTTGACTGGCATGCCTGAGCCCACCATAGGAACTCCTGTTTTAAGCATGGAATTAGTGGGATTTCTGTTTCTAGACTGTGTCTGTGTTGGGACCATAAATTCTTTAGGTACCACTGTAGTTTCCTCATATGTAGTCTGGCAAATGGGACCAAGATTATGCATGATGCCATGAAGCCCAAGGCCTGCAGAACTTTTCTTGCTGTTAACTTGTTCAGTTTTGTTAGTGCCAAGAAGTAAAGAGGAAGTTCTTTTGTTTTTCTGTAGTCAGGAATGCCATTTGTTGTACTGTGTCCAATTCGCGCCCAAGAACGTCCTTGTTTGGGATGGTATCAGCCTTGACTTTTGTAAATTGACTGTGTATCCCAGTCCTTGTAGCAAGTAAATGACCCTTTGTAAATCTGTTGTCAGCTTGCTTTTGTTGACCCCTTGTAGCACGCAGTCGTCCAGGTATGGGTACATTTGAATTCCTGTAGTCTGCAATGGGCGATTACTGATGCCAGGCATTTTGTGAATACTCTGGGCAGTAGATAAGCCAAAGGGCAATGCTGAGAATTGATAGTGCTCTGATCCTGCAAGAAATCTGAGGTATCTTCTGCAGATTGGTCGAATGGGACGTGCAGGTATGCCTCCTTGAGATCTAGAGTTACCAGCCAAGACTCCTTGCCCAGCATGGGAAGAAGTTGCTGTAGGGTCAGCATTTTGAATTTTGGGACAATGATGTATGTATTTAAGGTGGACAGGTCGAGAATTGGTCTCCAACTTTTTCCTTTCTTGGAACTAGGAATAGTCTGGAGTAGAACCCTTTCCTTGTTCTGCTGTTGGCACTCTTTCCACAGCTCTCATGTTTGCTAACTCCATTATCTCAAGGAGCCTCTGTTTTTGATTTGGAGGTAGGTTTGGCATTCCTCTTTGACTGGTAAAGTGTGGAAGTGAAACCGTAACCTTGATCTATGGTTTGTAAAATCCACTTGTCTTTTGTTATGTAGTGCCAGTTCTTTGAAAATAAGGTTAACTTTCCGCCTAGAGGAGCTGCTATTTGTTCCTGGTAGGCGGATTTAGGATTAAGTCACTGTGGTTGTGCTGATGTAGTGGCAGTGGCTGTGTCTGTGCCTCTGTTGTTACCTTGCCACTGTCGCCTCTGTAGGCACCTCCTCTGGACTTAAGTAGTCGACTCACCACCCTCTGAAGGTCATGATCGGAAAGCCTCGATGACCTAGAGGAATGAGCCCTTTTGGGCCCCGTTTCAGACAGCAGGGGAGATCCTGGAGCCAATGAACGGAGCCAAGAGAAGGTGACCTAGACCTTTTCTGGTTGTCGGCTCAAGATCTTGTCGGAGCCGACAGGTACCTCGATAACACAGAAACTGTGGACTGAGTCTTATCGGCTCCAGCCGGAGCCGATAAAGGCAAGGTTGAACAACCTGAGGTCTCGCTCAGAAGCCGGAGCAAGACCTCGATGTTTAGAGGGCTTCCCTGTTGAAACTGACAGGGAATCCTCTGGTTTTAACAAGCCTCTCAAAATTAACTTGTTTTTTCCTGCAGGACCCTGGGGCTGAAGCCATGGCAAAAGCACAGGAGTCCTGCAGGTGCAAAGGCCCCAGACAGACACAAGAAGTGTGAGCGCCTGTCAGAGACATTTTCTGACAGCACGCATCACACTTCTTGAATCCAGAGACCTTTGCTTCCTTCGACATTATCCTAACTGACAGGTGTACACTAACACACACCAAACACACAGTTATACCCTGTCAGAAAATTATTAATACAAAAAATAATTAACAATTTTAGTAAAGTACTAGAAATTAAGCACAAAAAGTTAAAGAAACTACACAAACACACCCAAAGGAAAGGGAAGGCCAAAGGCTCAAGGGAAGAACCAGTTCTTTTAAAGAGAAAACGGGAAAATAGGGTCGGATAAATAACTATATCCTACACTAATTTGTGAAGAATTAAGGTTAAAGGGAAAAAGAATAACTTTTTAGCATAAAAGCTAACACTCACCAGGAACCGGTAGAAGCAACCAACCTCGGCTGTAGGCAAACGAGATCTGAGGTAACTCCCTAGCATTGTGGGATATAGGGAGCCTCGAGCGGTGGAACCAACTCTGAGCTTTTAGAGTGGAGGCCAGGTCTCGAACCCATCCAGCAAGAATGAAGGTAGATAGACAACTTAACATCTAAGGGTAATGCTGCTCAATGCCAGAAGTAAAACTCAAGATGACGCTCATGCCCTCCTCAGTATGGAGAACATCGATGTCTGTGCTGTGACTGAAACCTGGTTCAAGGCTCCTGAGAGCAGCACTATCAGGTTTTACCTCATATCATGCATTCGCCCCAAAACCCAGAGCACAAAAGGAGGGTGTATCCATATTCATCAAGGATACCCACACCTCCAGGCTGGTGGCAACTCACGAAGCACCAGAGACCATTCAGGTGCAATTAACCATAGGCAAAACTGCTCTACAGTTTGTAGCATGTTACAGGCCACCTCTCAAACTCGGGAAACCCCCACACAGCCTTCCTGAAGACACTGGAGAGTATAAATGTCTCCAAACACCATCATATTGGGTGACTTCAACTACCCAAACATAGACTGGGAACATTACTCAAGCCTCAATACCCTAGCCCAAAGGTTTCTGGAGTTCATAAACTCAAATGCTATGGAACAACTTGTCACCATTCCCAAAAGTGGTGAAAATATACTAGACCTGATCATCACAAACATGGGGACAAAATGCTACACCGAAGTATATCCTCATTGGTGAGATCAGACCATAACAATCTCACTGGAGATCCACATCCGCCCCACCCAAAAAAAAGACCAGTGAAGAATTTCCCAAAAGCCAACTTCACACTTAAGACTGGTGGTATCCTTCAAGCCCTGGGCCTTTGGGGGGGGGGGGGGGGGGGGGGGGGGGGGGGCGGGGGGGGGGGGGGGTGTTTTTTTTTTTTTTTTTTTTTTTTTTTTTTTTTTTTCTTTTTTTTTTTTTTTTTGATACAAAATCACTGAACCCACAGACATTGCAAACATACAACATACTGGCAAGACAGGTCCAGTGAAATTTTCTCCCCTCCCTCCCCCCCAAAAGGAGAAATATCTATCCCTGCAGAGTGTAGCTTCCCAATCATCTCAAATGCTCAGGTGAGAGCTGCTCTTTAAAGCTAAAAACACAGCATCAATGGGACCGGATGGTGTCGGCTGTGTGTACACAACTCCATGAGCATAACCCCACACATAAGGCTGCTGTTTAATCTAGCCTTCGGATTTGGTGACTCTGCAAAGGGGAGGGGATGGCATGCCTGAGCCCACCATAGGCCTGTTTTAAGCATGGAATTAGTGGGTTTTTTAACTTCGGGACAAAAGGTACCACTGTATCATATGTAGTCTGGCAAATGGAACCAAGATTATGCATGATGCCATGAAGCCCAAGGCCTGCAGAACTTTTCTTGCTGTTAACTTGTTCAGTTTTGTTAGTGCCAAGAAGTAAAGAGGAAGTTCTTTTGTTTCTGTAGTCAGGAATGCCATTTGTTGTACTGTCCAATTCGCCCAAGAAGTCCTTGTTTGGGATGGTATCAGCCTTGACTTTTGTAAATTGACTGTGTATCCCAGTCCTTGTAGCAAGTAAATGACCCTTTGTAAATCTGTTGTCAGCTTGCTTTGTTGTCCCCTTGTAGTAGGCAGTCGTCCAGGTATGGGTAAATTTGTATTCCTGTAGTCTGCAATGGGCGATTACTGATGCCAGGCATTTTGTGAATACTCTGGCAGTAGATAAGCCAAAGGACAATGCTGAGATTTGATAGTGCTCTGAACCTGCAAGAAATCTGAGGTATCTTCTGCAGATTGGACGAATGGGGACGTGCAGGTATGCCTCCTTGAGATCTAGAGTTACCAGCCAAGACTCCTTGCCCAGCATGGGAAGAAGTTGCTGTAGGGTCAGCATTTTGAATTTTGGGACAATGATGTATGTATTTAAGGTGGACAGGTCGAGAATTGGTCTCCAACTTTTTCCTTTCTTGGAACTAGGAATAGTCTGGAGTAGAACCCTTTCCTTGTTCTGCTGTTGGCACTCTTTCCACAGCTCTCATGTTTGCTAACTCCATTATCTGGTAGAGCCTCTGTTTTTGATTTGGAGGTAGGTTTGGCATTCCTCTTTGACTGGTAAAGTGTGGAAGTGAAACCGTAACCTTGATCTATGGTTTGTAAAATCCACTTGTCTTTGTTATGTAGTGCCAGTTCTTTGAAAATAAGGTTAACTTTCATGCAGAGGGCTGCTATTTGTTCCTGGTAGGCGGTTTAGGATTAAGTCACTGTGGTTGTGCTGATGTAGTGGCAGTGGCTGTGTCTGTGCCTCTGTTGTTACCTTGCCACTGTGGGTCCTCTGTAGGCACCTCTCTGGATTGGTTTCTGCCTCTGGGCGTCTATTCCTGCCCTTTGAAATTTTGTGGAGTCAGGAAAGGGACCAATTTTTGGCAGGCCAGTTCCTGCTAAACCTTGGGGGTTGAACCTGCAAGAAATCTTTAACAGTTTGAACAGGATTTCATGCCTTTTCTTCCATTTTCTTCATAACCTGCTGGGCAGGTGTACCAAACAAACTGTCTTGTCCATAGGGAGCATCTAGCAACTTAGCTTTGTACTATGATCCGGTAAAAGCCTTGTTCTTTAGCCATGCATGCTTAGCCTTATCACTTGTGCCCAACATGGCATTTGATCCAGAAATCGAAGCCTCCAGTGCATTCATAGCCACATTTTAAGGAATGGTTGCTAACCTGTTGTATGTTATTTACCATCTTCAATATATTTTACTGGGCAGATTCATCAGTGGTTAGTTTTAGTTAACCTGACCGTTTATGTTCCTTGTATTTGCACTGCGTGAAACTGACAACAGCTCAAAGCCCCAGCTTAGAATGAAGTGACCTCACCACATCTGTCTAATGACCTCCGGAGCTCTTCTAAGGAATAGGGTTTTAGCTGGTCGTTGCCACGCCTTTGGGACCCCAGGGATATAGTTTCTGGGTCTCGGGTGGCAGAGGGGCTCAGGCAAAGGTGGTGAGTGAGGCCTCCAAGTGGTCCTGTAAAATCTATCTGGTTTTGGCAGGGGCTGGGGGTAAAGAATCTGGAGCATCTATTGTTAATTTCATCCACCACAGAGAATATAGCTAAGGGCCTGTGTGCTGGGGAGGAAAGGTCCCAAGTCTTTTTCTGGAGTCTGAAAATCCCATGGCGTTTAGCTGAACTGCCCCTGCATGGTGTTTGCGCCTCCCTCCTCAAAGGAGGAATTCTGGTGGGAAGCCGCCGGAATGGATTCTTCTGTGCATCAGAATCTTCTAAATTGGAGAAGGGAGCCTCTGGTCATCAAGGGCCCGATTCACTGCAGAATCACTGGAAGGACACTGGCCCAGGGGTCGCCCTAGGTCTCCTTCTGGGGCCGAGAGGTCCTGGTCTGGGTGAATTGAGATCCTCTAATTAAAGAAATTAAATCTTCTGCCAAAGAAAGCATTTGAGAACTAGAAGAGGGCCTGGATGTGGGGTTTAACAGGCACTGTTTTAAGTCTTGGCTGCTTTAGCCCTGGCGAAGGCCTTAATGGACATGGCGCAGGAGGCCTAGCAGCACCACGTGCTGGGGTAGAGACATCCAAGGAATGGTGTTTGATAAGTCAACCACCGTAGTGGTAAAATTTCTGAGGTCGATTCAAGAGTTGTAGCAGGGCCTCAGTTGTAGAATAGGTTCAGCTGTACTTTGATCAGTTTTCGGTTTCACCCGACCGAGACCCCAATTGTTTACCGTGGTTTCGCGAAACGGACCGCGAAATGTTGGTCTTTATCTTTGCTTTTGGGGTAGTCGGAGGATCCGGTAATGTACGCAAAATCAGAACCGAAAACTGTTCTGCAAACCCCGACCGCGCCTAAGCTTCGGGGGTTGAAAGACACAGGCCAAACACCATCATATTGGGTGACTTCAACTACCCAAACATAGACTGGGAACATTACTCAAGCCCCAATACCCTAGCCCAAAGGTTTCTGGAGTTCATAAACTCAAATGCTATGGAACAACTTGTCACCATTCCCACAAGAGGTGAAAATATACTAGACCTGATCATCACAAACATGGGGACAAAATGCTCCACACCCGAAGTATATCCTCATTGGTGAGATCAGACCATAAACTAATCTCACTGGAGATCCACATCCCGTCCCCACCCCCAACAAAAAAGACCAGTGAAGAACTTCTCAAAAGCCAACTTCACACTTCTTAAGACTGGTGTGGTATCCTTCAAGGCCCCTGAGCCATTGGAAACCACAACCCACGCTGCTGAATCCCTTACAAATGCTTTCTGAGCACCTCCAGGATTGCATGGATCAAGCAATCCCAAATAAAATCAAGACCCTTTCCACCAAAGGCAAGCGCCCGATCTGGTGGACCCCAGCCATAAACAAACTTTACAACAAGAGGAGAAAGCTACTACAAGATAGAGCAAAATCCCTAAAAGGGAAGACATCTCTGATCAATACTAGTAAAAAACTATGATCACTCATAAAATCATCCAAAGCCAACTTTGAGAGAAAAATCGCCAAGGACTCAAAAGACAATCATAAGGCCTTCTTTAGCTATGTTAGAAATCTGGGTGGAAACTCCCAGATATGCTCAGAATTAGTCCAAAATGATACAAAAATCACTGAACCCACAGACATTGCAAACATACAACATACTGGCAAGACAGGTTCAGTGAAATTTTCTCCCCTCCCTCCCCCCCAAAAGGAGAAATATCTATCCCTGCAGAGTGTAGCTTCCCAATCATCTCAAATGCTCAGGTGAGAGCTGCTCTCTCTAAAGCTAAAAACACAGCATCAATGGGACCGGATGGTGTCCCCGGCTGTGTGCTACACAAACTCAATGAGGAACTAAACCCACACATAAGGCTGCTGTTTAATCTTAGCCTTACCACAGGATCGTGCCAAAGAGTGGCGTGGCAACTGTGGTCCCACTCCACAAAGCGGTGCTTCTCTGGACCCTGGTAATTACCGCCCCATAAGCTTAACAAGCCTGGTCTGCAAAGCTATGGAGAGGATCATAATGGAACTCATAAATAAAGACATAGGGGACCTACAGACATTGGATCCTACCCAATTCGGCTTTGTCAAGGGCAGATCATGCCTCTTGAACTTGGTTGACTTTTGAAACAGTCACCAAGGCCATTGATGAGGTAAGGCAGTTCACACAGCCTACCTTGACCTTGCAAAAGCTTTCGACACAATACCCCACTCGGGTATCACAGAAAAGCTCACCAGCTTAAATGTAAACCCATATGTCACAAGATGGGTTGCAAACTGGCTCAAGGACAGAACCCACAGGGTTAGAGTTGCTGGTGCCATGTCAGACTCCAAGCTGGTCACAAGCGGTGTCCCACAGGGCTCAGTCCTGGGCCCCCTCTTGTTCGGCATCTACTTTTCAGAAGTGCAGGCAAACATAGGAGGATTGTGGCTGACAAAGTTTGCAGATGACTGCAAACTGGGCGCCATAGTTGAAAATCCATCAAACACAGATATCCTTCAGAGAGGTCTCAGAAACGGATAACTGGTGCCAGAGCCATGGCCTTAAGCTAAATGCCAAAAAATGTATAGTCATACCCTTTGGTAAAAACAAGGTAACCCCAAGTTACCACATAGGTGGCAATCCATTAAGCACAGAAGAGTTTATCAGGGACCTGGGGACCCAAGTTGACAGTAACCTTTCTTTTGACACTCACATTGCCAAAGTGGTTAGGAGGACCTTCTTCATTGCCCACCTGATTATGAAGGGATTCACATCCAGATCAAGGGAGGTCATTGTTCCCCTGTACTCTTCACTTATCAGACCAATGATTGAGTACAATGCCCCATTCGGAATGTATCTTACCAGACACCTGTAGCAATTGGAAAGACCCCAAAAGTTCCTCACCAAAAGGATAAAGGGGCTCAAAAATATGCCATATGCTGCCCGACTGAAGAAACTCCAGCTCTATTCAGTCACATACCATCTGCTCAGAGGTGACCTGTGCCTGACATACAAGGCCATGTCCAACCCGAATTAATGGACATGCTCCACCTCAAAAAAATCCAAATCCACCAGAGCCACAAGAGCAAGAGACTTAAACCTCAACACGGATATAAATAGGACGTGCTGGAGGGACAGATTCATCACCCAGAGACTCCCTATGCTGTGGAACAGAATCCCGGTCCATGTGAGACAGAGCACCTCGCTGGCTCTGTTCAAGAGGAATCTTGACCAGTGGATGGGAGATCGTAGGTTTACCCCGGGGATCATCTCTGTATCACTGCTGGACAGAGGCATGGCAAACTAATGGGTATAGTATTCTTCAACCTAAGGGGTGGTGAAAGCCACACAACTCTGGCTAGGCTTATAAATGCCCTAGGGCAGATAGCCTAGTATGAACCTATGAACCTTGACTAAAGCCCACTTCCAACTGAAGAAAAGCAAGCCCAAAGCAGGATACTGCCAACACCATGCTTCACCACGGGGATGGTGTTTTGCTGATCCAAAGTGCTGTTTTTGGCGCCAAACATACCTTTGGGAATTGTGGCCAAAAAGTTCAAACTTGGTCTCATCAGACCATAACACATTTTCCCACATGCTTTTGGTAGACAATGTATTGTTTTGCAAATTTTAGCCAGGCCTGGATGTTTTTCTGTGTAAGAAACGCCTTCTGTCTTGCAAACCTATCCCATAGTCCAGACATATGGAGAATACAGGAGGATTGTTGTCACATGTAGTACACAACCAGTACTTGCCAGAAATTCCTGCAGCTCCTACAGTGTTGTTGTAGGTCTCCTGGCAGCCATCTTAACCAGTTTTCATCTGGTCTTTTCATCAATTTTGGAGGGACGTCCAGTTCTTTGCAATGTCACTGTTGTCCCATATGTTCTCCACTTCTTGACAACGGTCTTTCACTGTGTTCCATGGTATAATTCAATGCTGTGGAAATTTTCTTGTATCCTTCTCCTGACTGATACCTTTCAACAATGAGATCCCTTTGATGCTTTGTAAGCTCTCTGCGAGCCATGGCTTTTGCTGTAGCAGGCAACTGAGTAAATGTCAGGAAAATCCTACTGGGACACCTGAACTTTATTTGTTGGGGTTAATCAGAGTTTCTTTAATTGATGGCAGGTGTGTACCCAAGAAGACTGAATGCGGTAATTAAATCAAAAGGTGCTTCAACAAAGTATTAGTTTAAGGGTGTGCACACACAACAAAGTATTAGTTTATGGGTGTGCACCCTTCTGCAACCAGCGTATTGTACATTTTTTATTTTTTTTCCCCCAACAGATTTGTTTTCTAACTGAATTGTACAAGTTATAGGTCACATTAAAGGTGGGAAAAGTTTTGAAATTATTTATTTTGGTCTCATTTTTTATATCACAAAAACCTGGCATTGTAACAGCGGTGTGTAAAATTTTTATATCCACTGTAATACAGACGTTTGAAGACACTGAATTTTCATTGTAAGGAACCTCTGTGGTCTCTCCAGTTGCTGGAGGTGTTTGGAAAAGAACACATCAAAGGGAGTTTTGTACTCATACCCGAAGAACTGCAGCTATGACGTCGGGTGAAGTGCGACACCAGCCGAGGCCAGACCCAGACTTTGGAATCCGGCCGACCGAAGGGCTGCCTGACGACAGGACAACCCATTTGTAAGGACTGCAGATGCATCCTTGAAGGACATCCTCTTTTCTGGAGGCAATGCCCTTACTTATGAGAGGAGCAATATAAAATGCCCTTCTTACAACTATGGAGACATGGTGATCAAAGTTAAGGTTACTGTCGACCTGTGTGCCAAGATCTCTCACCACTAACTGCGTGCTTAGACTATTGCTATTGATGTGGTAATTTGTAGAATATCACTCTTGCCGAAGGGGATGACAAATGCACTTTTTTGCATTAAGTTTAAGACCATGATTTTGGCACTATTAGTCTGCATAAGACATTCTTCCAGGATGACATCACTAGGGGTTTCAATGATCACTCCCAGTTTGCAGTCATTAGTAAACTTCGTCAGCTACAGTCCTTTAGTTTTAGCCTACATTTCAGAAAAGTAGATTCCGAACAGTCGTAGTCTCATAACTGATCCCTGTGGAACACCACTGGTTACGGGTCTGCTGGAGAAGTCATAGTCCCCAGTTGTGACCGTATGAGCTCTATTAGTGAGCCAGTTTGCAATCCATCTTACAATATATGGGTTGATACCCAGCTGGGTGAGTTTATCAATGATGCCTGAGTGAGGGATTGTGTCAAAGGCCTTGACCAAGTCTAAGTAGGCCATATGCAGATTTGCCCTTATCTAGGGCTTTGGTGACCATCTCAAAGTCGTCCACAAGTTCAGTAGGCATAGTCTCCCCTTGACAAAGCCAAACTGGATGGGGTAGAGCATTTGGAAATCTCATATATCTTTGTTAAAAGGTCCACAATGATTTGTTCCATGGCCTTGCAGACAAGGCTGGTCAAGCTAATGGGTCTAATTCCCGGGATCTGTGGATACACTCCCTTTGTGCAAAGGGATGACGGTAGCAGTTTTCCATTCTTCTGGGACAAAGCCAGTGCTTAGGCTGTGATTGAAAAGCACGCCCAATGGTGATACTAATTCCTGTTTTAACCCATGTAGAACGCAGCCCAAGTTGTTGTCTGGTCCAATAGAGGCTGTGATTTTGGCCTTGGAGAGAGCGTTTAAGACCTGCTCCTTGGAGATACTAGGTGAAGGAGAGGTGTTAGGGATGCTTTGGCATATATGTGGCAGGGACTGGGAAGTGAAGTTTTCACTGAACCCATCAGCCAGCAGGTTTGCTACATCCACAGGTTCTGTATATGTTGTACCATTAACTCAAGTTCAGTGCAAATCTGGGCCTTACCTTTGAGGTTACAGATATAACTAAAGATCGCCTTGTGGTTATCCTTAGTTAGGGAAGCTAATTTGGATTCATAGTTAGCTTTGGGGGACATCACTAGGAGTCTTACTTAAGTTGAGGAGGGAGTGTTTCCAGTTTTGCTACCTTTCCTTTCTACTCAGACAGCAATTTCTTTCACCTATTATATAGCCTATTAGTGGCAGTCTTCCACCAGGCAGGGTTGTATTTCCTTGAAAATCGTGCTTTGGTTCCATCAGGTATAGCAAACTCAGCACAACTGCACACATGCAGAGTTACACACCAATGCTTTATACAAGCGTAAGTGTCTTGTTCCATCAGTGTGTGTGTGTGTGTGGGGGGGGGGGGGGGGCTATGAGGCTATTTATGCTGACAGGCAAGAGGCTGTAATAGGCCTTGGAGAACTTTTTTAGTTTAGTTGTTGCTTGTGTTACAGTTGCTTCCAGCGAGACTGACTTGTGCTCAGACCTCTCCAGGGATGGTCACACACTGCGGGTGGTGCAGTAATCCTCCATATTGGTGAGCACCAGATCCCGGATGTTTGAGCCTCTTGTAGGTGTGTCAAAAAGCTGGTCCAGGGCACTGGAGTTAAAGTCCAGGAACCTTTGGGCAAGTGGGTTAGAAGATGTATAATTTACCAAGTCAATGGATGGGTAATTAAAGTCACCCAAAACCAGGATGTTTGGTTGCATCTTAACTGACTCAAGTAGATCCAAGTAGGCCAAGTTGATGTCCTGATTCATGGAGAGGATCCTACAGCTAGCAATGAACTGAAGAAGGGTCTTATCTACAGTCAATTGCACCTGAAGTAATTCAAGGGAATCATGCTGTTCAACCAATCTAGAGGCATATATACCTTTAATGAATATTGATACACCACCTCCTTTAGTTCTCATGCCTTCAGTTTGTGGTCTAAATGTGTGGAAGAAACTGTAATCTGGTAGAGATAGGGTGCTCTTCCCAAGCCTTAAACCAGGTCTCAGTGACTGCACAAATGTCAGCATCTTCCAAGGTGAGGACGGCTTCCAGTGAGTGCAGTTTCTGGTTTAGACTCCCAACTTTTAGCAGCATAAACTTGGTTGTTTTTAGAGGATATTTTTACATCGGGAATTTTGTTCTCGTGACATTGCCTAAAAGAGGCACTATGAGAGTGGCAAGAGCGTTAGCCAGTAACCAAAATCCCAGGGGTGATGGATGAAGATCATCTCTAGCAAAGCATCAAGGTATGTCGACCATGTCACCCCAGGCTCCAGATACTGGATCCCCTTTGAATGACACCAGAAACCAAGCCAGTTGTTGAAGTCAATCATTTTTTGTTTGTACTGAAGTATCACCCTAGGTGAAGGTAAAATGCTGCTTAAGGCTAGGTGCATACCCACCTGAGACGCATGATCAGAGAGCTCAGTTCTGTCTTCACATAATCCAGTGAGGTGCGTCTCGAGTCATTCACACCAACATAGACTATGACAGATTCGTAACAGTGCCTGTTGTTGAGAAACTTGAGTTAAGGTTGCTGTCAATCTGTGTTCCCAAATCTGTCACCACAGGGTTACTGTCAATCCGTGTTCCCAAATCTGTCACCACAGGGTTTGAACTAAGGGGGCTACTGTTAATATTGCAATTTGCAGCGACTTCCTCTTTGCTGAAAGGGATGCTAAACTGAATGCAAAAAAATGCATTAAGTACGTGGCTTTGGCACCAATCATTTGTCTGTGTAAGCCCTTTTTGTAGTATGTCAACAACGATGGGGGACTCCATGACTGCACCCAGTTTGCAGTAAATTGGTGAACCTGGTAAGCCACAGGGCATATATTTTCACCTGGACTTCTGAGAAATAGATTCTAAACAGTAGGGGCCCATCACAGATACCTGTGGTACACCACTGATAAATGGTCTGCTGGTAGATGTGAAATCCCCAGCTTTGACTATCTACGTTCTGTCGGTGAGCCAGCTGGCTACCCATCTAGTGACATATGGGTTAATTACCAGCTGGGTGAGTTTTTCAATGATGCCAGAGTGGGGGGAATATGTCAAAAGTCTTGGCTAAGTCAAGATAGGCTGTATGTACTTGTTTTGCCTTCATCCAGGGCTTTTGTGACATTCTTGAAGAAGTCCACCAGGTTTAATAAGCATGATCTATACTTAAAGCCAAACTGGGTCAGGGTCAAGAGTTTGAAGGTCACCTATGTCTTTGTTGACAAATTCCACGTTGATTCTCTCCATAGCCTTGCAGATACGGCTGGTTAGGCTTATGGGTCTACAGTTCCCAGGGTCATAGGTTCATAGGTTCATAGGTTCATACTAGGCTATCTGCCCGAGGGCATTTACAAGCCTAGCCCATAGTTTTGTGGCTTACGCCACCCCTTTAGTATGGGGAACTATACCCATTATTTTGCTGTGCCTCTGTTGAGCAGTGACACTGAGGTAATCCCTGGGGTATATCTGCGATCTCCCATCCATTGGTCAAGATTTATCTTGAACAAGGCCAGCGAGGTGCTCTGCCTCACATATACCGGGATTTTATTCCACAGCATAGGGAGTCTTTGGGTGATGAATCTATCCCTCCAGCACGTCCTATTAATAGCCGTGTCGAGGTTTAAGTCTCCGCCCTTGTGACTCTGACAGATCTAGATTTTTGAGGTGAAGCATATTCATCAAATCTGGGTTTGACATGGCCTTGTATGTTAGGCAAAGGTCACCTCTGAGCAAGCGGTAGCGACTGAATAGAGCTGGAGTTCTTTCAGTCGGGCAGCATAGGACAGATGTTTGAGACCCTTTATCCTTTTGGTGAGGAACTTTTGTGGCCTCTCCAGCTGCTGCAAGTGTCGGGTCAGATACATTCCGAATGGGGCATTGTACTCAATCATTGGTCTGATGAGTGATGAGTATAGGGAGACTATGACCTCCCTTGATCTAGATGAGAATCCTTCATGATAAGGTGGGCAATGTAGAAGGTCTTCCTAACTACTTTAGCTACATGGGTGTCGAATGACAGACTACTATCAACCTGGGTCCCCAGGTCCCTGATAACTTCTTCTGTGCTCAGTGGATTGCCACCTATTTGGTAGCTAGGGTAACCTTGTTTTTCGAAGGGTATGACTATGCATTTTTGGCATTTAACTTTAGGCCATGGCTCTGGCACCAGTTATCCGTTTCTGTGAGACCCTTCTGAAGGATATCTGTGTCAGATGTGTTTTCTACTATGGCACCCAGTTTGCAGTCATCTGCAAACTTTGTCAGCCATAACCCTCCTGTGTTTGCTTGTACTTGAAAAGTAGATGCCAAACAAGAGTGGGCCCAGGACTGAGCCCTGTGGTACACCACTTGTGACAGACTTTGAGTCTGACATGGCCAGCAGCTCTGACCCTGTGGGTTCTGTCACTCAGCCAGTTTGCAACCCATCTTGTGATGTATGGGTTAACATTTAAGCTGATGAGTTTTCAATGATACCCGAGTGGGGTATTGTATCAAGGCCTTCGCCAGATCGAGGTAGGCTGTATGGACTGCCTTTCCCTCATCAATGGCTTTGGTGACTGTTTGAAAAAGTCAACCAAGTTTAGAAGGCATGATCTGCCTTTGACAAAGCCAAACTGGGATGGATCCAAAGTCTGCAAATTCCTATGTCTTTATTTATGAGGTCCATTATGATCCTCTCCATGGCTTTGCAGATAAGGCTTGTCAAGCTAATGGGCGGTAATTTCCAGGGTCGGTGGAGGCACCGCCTTTGTGAAGTGGGACCACAGTTGCAGTGCGCCACTCCTGAGTGCGTATCCAGAGGTAAGACTATGATTAAACAGCTGTCCTAGCTGTGGGTTTAATTCCTCGTTGAGTTCATGGAGCACACAGCCGGGGACACCATCAGGTCCCATGGATGCTGTGTTTTTTGCTTTGGAGAGAGCAGTTCTCACTTGGGCATTGGAGATGTTTGGGGGGCTGCAATCGCTTGGTATAGATATCTCTCCTTTGGGGGAGGGGAGAAGTTTGCACTGAACCTGTCAGCCAGTATGTTGGCAATGTCTGTAGGATCAGTAATCTTAACATCATTTTGAACTAGTTCTGAGCATATCTGGGAGTTTCCTTGATGGAGTTTCAGTTGATGGACCCTCTTTGTGCAAGGGGATTACTGTTGCTGTTTTCCATTCTGCTGGGACAAAGCCATTATTTAGACTGTGGTTGAAGAGAGTACCAAATGGTTCCAGTAGGTCCTGCTTTAGACCATTTAGTAAGCAGCCTGGGATGTTATCCAGTCCCACAGAGGATGTGATTTTGGTCATGGAGAATGCAGTTATGACCTGCTCTTTCGAGATGCTAGGTAAAGGACTGGTGACAGGTACGTTTTGGGGTATGCCTGGTGGGGACAGGGGGTTGAAGTCTGCGTCAAATCTGTCTGCTAGCAGGTTTACAGTCTTGTCAGGGTTAGTATGAGTGGTACCATCCACTACTAGTTTGGCATAAAGTTGGGCCATCCCTTTTAGATTTCTGATGTAGCTGAAGAATGCCTTGTGATTATCCTTAGCTAGGGATGCTAGTTTAGCTTAATTGGCTTTAGAGGACTTCACACAATACCTAATTTACTTGTTCAAGCTGAGGAGGGTGCCCTTCCACTGTTGAGTCAGTTCCCTCCTGTTCTTGGACATTAGTTTCTCCCTTTTGTTGTATTACGTCTGGTTCCCCAGGGCCGGGGTTGGACTGGCTTAGTGGGAGTAGGAAAGGACCAGTGCTTGGTGGGACAATGCCTGCTGAACCTGGGTGGCTGTACCTGTAAGAAATCCTTAACTGTCTGCATAGATTTTGCTTTTTCTTCCATCTTTTTTAAGACCTCTTCTGCCTTAGTGCCAAATAAGTTGTCTTTGTGCAAGGGGGCATCCAGCAATTTAAGATTTGACATGGTCGGGCAGGGGCTGTTCCTTAAGCCATGCATACCTTCTAATGATAGATCCAGCGACTGCTGCCCTGCAAGAAGATTCTAGGGCATCAAAACCACAGTGCAAGGTGTGTTTAGTTACTTGACTTGCAGAATGCATAAAGTCCTGTAACTCTTTAGATTCTACACAAGCAAGAAAGGAAGACATTTTTTGTTTGAGGAGTTCCAGGGTATGCTGCCGAAATGTTAGCATATGGAACTGACAATTTATTGCCCTGATAGCAAGAGTAGCTGAGGTGTATACTTTTTTTTTTTACCTCATCTGTCTAGTGCTCAGGAATCCCCATGTGAGGGGGAGGGAGTCTTAGCAGAGGTTACTTTCATCCTTCTAGGCCCTTGAGAAATTACCTCAGGGTCAGCAGTAGGAGTTTTAAAAACACATTTGTGTGAGTCAGGGACTCTGTGGTACCAGTCTGGTTTTCTTGGTGCAGAAGGGAGGGTATCAGGAGTCAAGCTGGATTCCAGGAAAGCATCCTCCACAACATCCAGGACGAGGGGATGGCCAAGGGTCTTTGCTGTGGAAGATCTAAGAATTCCCAGAGTCTTTTTTTAGACTGAGGGTAATCCTGACTCTGTCTCATTGGAAATGCCCCCTTAATGTATGAAGGGTTTTTCCCCAAAGGAAAAATCCTCTTGGGGAGAGGCTGAAAGGATGGAATCCTCTGCATCAGAATCCTCAGAGATGGGTTGCATGTCTTCATATTCAGAGGCATCACAGTCATCTGACTCTTGTTCAGACAAAAAGTACAGTTTTGTACCTACCATAAATGTAGATGTTCGAAGATCCACATTGCTGCAGTCATAACCTGTGGGTAGTCCGCTGTCCTCGGTCGGCCCGAATACCAAAGTGTTAGGCTGGCGTCGGTCATGGTCGCTCAGATCTGACGTCAGTACGCCGTGGTACTAAAGCGCATGACCGACGCCATATCCTCAGTCTTTCTTGCCCCAGATGTCAGAAGGCCTTAAAAAGAAAGGCCATAGCCAAAAATAGAAAAATACCCAACCACCAAAATAGCAACAATAGATACACCACAAACCACACAGCCACCCCAAACTACAGAGGGGAAGGAGGGAGGGTAAATTGGACTGCAGCAATGTGGATCTTCGAACATCTACATTTACGGTAGGTAAAAAACTGTACTATGTTCTTCATCTCACATTGCTGCAGTCATAACCTGTGGGTAGAATCCCAAAGCAAAGGTAAATGGAGGTTGGTAAAATCAGATAGCATTAGGAGCTGCTAACATGCCCTGTAAAACTGCAGTGGCAAACCCAGCCCTAGATTTGGAATAAAGAGGAAGATGGTAATGTTTAGAAAAAGTGTGCACTGAACTCCAGGTAGCTGCCTCCAAAATATCCTTAGCAGCTACTCCCCTTAAAAAAGCAGTAGAAGTGGCAGTAGCCCTAGTGGAATGAGGTCTGATTCCAGCCGGAACCTCCTTACCATGATGAGAATAACAAAAAGCAATGCAATGGCCAATCCACTTAGAAATAGTTTGCTTTGAAACAGGTTTTCCTTGAGATCCCAAGGCAAAAGAAATGAATAACTGTTGGGACTGTCTGAACCCTTTAGTTCTGCTCAAATAATAACGTAACTGCCTGTGAATGTCCAAAGAATGCAAAATTTTCTCCCCCTTATTTTGGGGATCAGCATAAAATGTAGGCAGATGAAGAGATTGGTTTAAGGCCACATTAGAAACAACTTTAGGCATAAAAGTAGGATTAGTACGTAGTGAGACCCTATCCTTATGAAATATCAGGAAGGGCTCAACTGCCATTAGAGCCTGTAATTCAGATACCCTTCTAGCAGACGTAATGGCCAACAAAAAAGCAGTCTTCCAAGACAAAAACTTCAACTCTGAAGTAGCTGCAGGTTCAAAAGGAGGTAAAGTGAGCTTTTCAAACACAAAATTGAGATCCCAGGAAGGAGTAGGAGCTCTACGTGGGGGTCTTATGTTCTTTGCACCTCTAAGAAATTGCTTGAACAAAGGGTGAGAGAATAATGGTGGGTCACAGTCATAGTGAGCAGAAATGGCTGCAGCATGAACTTTTACAGAGGAGAAAGACAAACCCTTGTCTAATAATTCTGTAAGATACTGATGTGAAACACTCAAATTAGGCACTGAAACATCAAAGCTCTTTGTTTTGCTCCAAAGAAAAAATCTCCCCCATTTATCAGCATAAACTTTCCTTGTACTAGGCCGTCTGGCCTCCAAAATGACATTCAAAACTTGTTGAGGAAGCTGCGACCCCCCAGGGTCTAAAACAGAATACGCCAGGCTGTCAGATGCAGGGACTGAATCCTGACATTGCGGAAATGATTGCTTGCCTGGGACAAAAGGTGTGGAATTAATGGCAAAGGCCAAGGAGGCTCCCGTACTAAAGTCCTCAGCAGAGGGTACCAGTGCTGCTGTGGCCAATCTGGAGCTATCAGAATCATGCAAGGCTTGTCCTGCCTGACCTTTAGGAGCACCTTGGGAAGGAGAGGCAGAGGAGGAAAGGCATAAACGTGAAGGTTGTTCCAACTGAATGATAGAGCATCCACTTTCCAAGCTTTTGGGTGAAACAGCTTTGTGCAAAACTTTGGCAGTTGGTATTTCAGTGGAGAAGCGAACAGATCTATGTCTGGAGTCCCCCACGCCACCGCCAACTGTTGAAAAACATGAGGATCCAATTTCCACTCGTGGGGATCCACCATCTGTCTGCTCAAAACATCTGCTAAGGAGTTCTGTACTCCTGGCAGAAACCTTGCCTGAAGGGTGAGGTGCAAACTGAGAGCAGTCTCCCACAAAATCATAGCTTGTCTGCAAAGAGGGTACGAATGGGTACCCCTGCTTGTTGATGTACCACATGACTGTTGTGTTGTCTGTCTGAATCAACACTTGTCCTGGGTGAAGTAGATCCTTGAAAGCCATCAATGCAAAATGGACTGCTAACATCTCCTTCATGTTGATATGCAAATGTTGTAGTCTGGCAGGCCACGTGTCTTGAACCCATTTTCCATTGAAGTGTGCTCCCCAAGCCATGTCTGAGGCATCTGTCGTTAAGATCTGACTCGCCTCTGGTCAGGTCACAGAGAGTCCCTTGTTTAGGTGACATTCCTGAGCCCACCACAAAAATTCCCTTTGGATGCAAGCCATCAATGCAAATTGGACTGCTAACATCTCCTTCATGTTGATATGCAAATGTTGTAGTCTGGCAGGCCACGTGTCTTGAACCCATTTTCCATTGAAGTGTGCTCCCCAAGCCATGTCTGAGGCATCTGTCGTTAAGATCTGACTCGCCTCTGGTCAGGTCACAGAGAGTCCCTTGTTTAGGTGACATTCCTGAGCCCACCACAAAAATTCCCTTTGGATGCAAGGTATCATCTGAATGACAGTGTCCAAATCGTGGCAGTGTTGAGTCCATACGCTTTTGAGATACCATTGTAGCTTCCTCATATGCAGTTTGGCATTGGGAAGCACCAGAATACAAGATGCCATGAACCCCAAGGCTTGAAGGACTGTCCTTGCAGTCAGCCTGGACCGAGAGACAATTGTTGGAAGTAAAGGTAAGATTTCTTTGTTTGTCCGGGGTCAAAAATGCCATTTGAGAGGCTGTATTCAGTCTCACACCCAGAAAGCACATGTCCTGAGAGGGTACTAGACTGGACTTTGTTTCGTTCACAGAATACCCTTGGCACCTTAACACTGCCATAACATACTGTAGATGGTGAAGTAACTGACTTTGTCTTGAGCCAGAATCAGGCAATCGTCCAAATAAGGATAAATTTGTATTCCCTTAACCTTAAGAAGGCCATCACGTGCCAGGACCTTTGTGAACACCCTGGGCAGTAGATAAGCCAAAGGGCAATGCAGAGA
Source organism: Protopterus annectens (assembly GCF_019279795.1). Taxonomy (NCBI): domain Eukaryota; kingdom Metazoa; phylum Chordata; order Ceratodontiformes; family Protopteridae; genus Protopterus; species Protopterus annectens. Next base: position 479,993,511 of record NC_056730.1, read on the forward strand.
ACTGATAATGTAAAGTCCCAGCCAAAACGCAGGAACCTCCTGCAGCTGGGCCTGATAGGAATGTGAAGGTAAGCTTCTTTGAGATCCAGAGTTACCATCCAGTGATCTTTGCCTAATAGAGGCAGAAGTTGTTGCAAAGTTAACATCTTGAATTTTGGAATGTCCAGGTATGTGTTGAGAATAGACAAATCCAGAATTGGCCTCCAAGTGTTTCCTTTCTTTGGTACAAGAAACAGGCGAGAATAAAATCCTAGGCCTACTTCTGATGGAGGGACCTCCTGGATAGCCCCCATTTTTAGAAGTAAAGAAATCTGTTTGTGAGCCTCCACCTTTGCTGAGAAGGAACGTCTGGCATGCCTTTGAAAGGAGGCAAGGTGTGAAAATAAAACTTGTAGCCTCGATCTATAATGTCCAACACCCATTTGTCCCGAGTGACTAAAAGCCAATTTTGCCTGAAAAGTGCCAACTTTCCTCCCAGAGGAGCTGCCAGACAGGAGGGATCTGGCAGCTGGAGATACAGGTCATTGGGTCTGTTTACGAAAGGCTGGCCCTGCCCTCACCTGAAGATCGTGCAGGGGAACTCCACGTCCTAGGCCTGAAAGAACCTTGAGCATGAGCTCTGCCCCTACCACGTCTAGATCTGCCCCTAGACTGTAAATCAGAAGAAGGATAAGCCCATCCCTTAGTAGGCCAACTTCTGCTAAACTTAGGGGGCTGCACCTGTAAAAAAATCCTTAACTGTTTGCATAGACTTAGCTTTGTCTTCCATTTTCTTCAAAACTGACTCCACAGGAGAACCAAACAGAACTTCAGACTGAAGGGGAGCATCCAAAATTCGAGCTTTAACATGCTCTGACAAGTTCTGATCCTTAAGCCAGGCGTGCCTACGAATAACTGATCCAGTGGTAGCCACCCTGGAAGAGGCCTGAAGAACATCAAAACCACCCTGCAAAGAATGCTTACCCACCTGATCAGAGGCATGAACTAAATCCTGCAATTCCTTACACTCAATGCCCTCTGCCAAAGCATCTACCTTAGATTTCAACTGACTTAGGAGAAAATTCTGGTACTTCAGCATATGAAACTTTTAGTTATGTACTCACCATAACTTCAGATGTTTGGGATCCATCTCGCCTACATTCTGACTGATGGGTTCGGAGCCGATCCTCGCTGGCTCCGACTCGGCACGCTTATGCCAAAGAGCGAAGTCTCTTATTGGCTGAGCTTATTATATCCCAGGATGCACCACTACCAGTCCCCCAGATCTAGTTTGTCCGCATACATGCACACATGCATACCCTGCTTATATAACATCGTCAGATGAAACAAGATAAAACAGTAGAACTCAAAACCGTTCAATCTCTTCTGATCTCCAAGGCAGGGGAAGGAGGGTGGGTTAGAATGTAGGCGAGATGGATCCCAAACATCTGAAGTTATGGTGAGTACATAACTAAAAGATGTTATGTGATCCTATCTCCTACATTCTGACTGATGGGACAGCGTCCTAGCACCTGAATCCTGGGTGGCTCACTGGAAAACACTCCTGAGTACCGTGGAACCAAATGATGCTCGCCCTTTAGATGCCACATCCAATTTGTAGTGGGAAATGAAAGTGTGCGGATTGGACCAAGTAGCCGCAGCACAGATTTCGATATAGCGAGCTTGGAATGAAAAGCTATAGAAGTAGCCATAGCTCTGGTAGAATGAGCTTTGATAGATGTTGTAAGTTGCTTATTCAAGAAGAATAAGCCTGAGTTATGCAATCTCTGATCCATTTTGAGATAGTAGCTTTTGTGATGGTTTGGCCCGTTTATTATCTGAGAAGGACACAAACAACTGGTCTGACTTACGGTTGCTGAGTCCTGTCTAAATAGAAGCGTAATTGCCTGTGAACATCCAATTTATGAAGAGTGTATTCTGCTTCATTGGAGAATTTTGGGAAGAAAACTGGTAGCTCTAGAGATTGTTGTAGGCAGAAACTAGAACAGATCTTTGGGACAAAGGATGGATTAGGCCTAAGTGATACTCTATCCTTGTGGAAAATCAAGAACGGTGGCTTAATAGACAGGGCTTGAAGCTCTGAAACTCTTCTTGCAGAAGTAATTGCAACTAAGAAGGCAGTTTTCCAAGACAGATATTTTAACTCGCATGTAGCAGCCGGTTCGAAAGGGGGAGATGTTAATGCGCGAAGCACCAAATCAAGATCCCACGGAGGTGCAGGATGAAAAACTGGGGGTCTTAATAGGCTCGCACCTTTAATGAAAGTTTTGCATAGTCTGCAGCTCATCAAAGGAGGATCCATGGATTCGTGGAATTTAGAGATAGCCGCTAGTTGGACTTTAATAGTTGAGACAGAAGATCCCTGATTAAACAGGGATGTTAAGAATTTCAAGACCTCTGGGACAGGAGCAGTGATAGGGTCTAAGCCCTTGAGTTGAGCCCAGATAGCAAACCTCTTCCACTTACTAAGGTACAATTTGTTAGTGGTGGGTTTGTGGGCGAAGATAAAATGTGAACAACTTCCGGTCTAGTTTGTGCCTTCTAACTAAAGTCGGAAGTGGAGGAGCCAAGCTGTCAAATTCAAAGATTGAAGGGACTGATGCCGATGTCCCGACTGATGGATTAACAAGTCCGGAATTAGGTCCAAAGTCCACGGATCGTCCACTGCATGCTTCTTCAGGTAGGGAAACCATACCTGACGAGGCCAGTATGGGGCAATCAGTATCATTGAAGACCCCAGTTGAGAAGCTTTTGAATAACTCTGGGAAGAAGCGGAATTGGAGGAAAGGCATAAAGTAGCCCTGTTGGCCAAGGTTGTGCTAGAGCATCCATGGCTGGTACTCCCTGATGTGGGATCAAGGAGAAGAACTTTTGGCACTTGGTGTTCAGTGGAGTTGCAAATAGGTCGCAGCAGCAAGGCCCCCATCTCCTGAAAACCTGAGCTGCTACTGTGTGGTTTAGAGACCACTCGTGAGAGAGAATTGTCCTGCTCAATTTGTCTGCCAATATATTTGACTTTCCGGGATGTGGGTCGCTACCAAGAAGCGGTTGGTAGCTACAGCCCATTCCCACACTCTCATGGCCTCTCTGCAAAGGGGCACGATCTGGTCCCTCCTTGTTTGTTCAGATACCAAACCACCGACATGTTGTCTGTGTGGATGGCGATGATGCCCTGAGGAAGAAACTTGTGTAAGGCTTGTAGGGATAGAAGTACAGCCCTCATCTCCAACACGTTGATGTGGAGAAGAGCTTCGATCTGGAAGCCAGGAGCCCTGAACTAGCCTGCCCAGACAATGCCCCCCACCCTATCTGGGAGGCATCTGTCGTCAGGGTAACCACTGGAGAGGGAGAACAAAGGGTTTTCCTTGATCCAAATTGGATGTCTGAAGCCACCAGCGAAGGTCCCTTTGCATATTTCCGTAATCATGATGTGATGATTGAGGGAAGATCCTGAAAGGACCATTGAGTTGACAAGAGCCACTGAAGAATCCTCATGTGTAATCTTGCCAGAGGAACTAAAAGAACCGTGGCAGACATTGAGCCTAAAACTTGAAGAACCATCCTGGCTGGGGCTTTGGATCTCGAGATCAGAGCTTGAACTTGGCCCTGTAAAGTTTGGATCCTTTCGGCAGGAAGAAAGACGCCAAGATCAATCTTGAGTCTATCTCTGCTCCTATAAACTTTATGCGTTGAGAGGGCAGCAAGACAGACTTTGACCAATTGAATGTAATCCCCAGGGAAATACCCAGGGAGATGGTGGCTTTGAGGTTGTCCATTAGTAGATGCCTGGTGGTGGCAGTCAGGAGCCAGTCGTCGAGATAGGGAAACACTTGGAATCCAAGACTTCTCTGGACGAGAAGGGACTGGTTCCACGGTATCTGGATGTTCCCACGCCCTTCGACAAACCAAATCCAGAAGCTCGTCAAAGGGCGGAGACACCCAGGAGGCGGAGGGCTGAGCCCCAAAGGCCTTGAGGAGCACTGACTCGTCAGCAGAAGGGGGTTTGGATATCCAGCCGCCTCGTTGTTTGAGGATCTCTAAGATGTCTGCAAATGAGACATCATCCGAGGACGACTTCGGGGACCCCTCTGCATCATCCAGATCAGTGTCTGATGTAACAGACTCGGGGGAGTCCACGTGCTTCCTCTTGCACGATCTCTTCCTTGGGGGTTCCTCCGAAGACAACTCCGAAGAACCCTCAGGAGGAGGGAACCCCACTGGGGTAACCTCAGGCCCGGCTCCGCTGACTACGGACAGGGGAACTGCCAAAGACCCAGTCTCCACGCCCAGGGAAGGTGCCGTAAAGCCGAGAGATGGGTCAAGAGGACTTGGCCAAGGCACTCCTCATGGCTCTGAAAGCCGGACCCCAGAATCCTGGGAGTGTCCGGTCCCCGAGCCGTGATAGCCGACGGAAGTCCCGCAGCAAGCACCGAGGGGAGGCTCGAACCGAAAGCATAGGTCCCAAACATCACCCCGGGTCCAGCCGAAGAAGTCCGCGTACCAAACTCGGCCGCGAAGGCCCGGGTGGGAGTAAGCGTGCGATCCGACCCTGAGATCTCCCCCGGCTCCAACAGCACCTGCTCCCGGAGCAAGCAGTCGGAGGAGGAATGGCAATGGGTGGACCAAGGTCATCGGCTCAAGCCAACTGGGTCGGAACCGAAACAAATTTTGGAAGACTGGAGACTGGAACAGTCTTTGGAGCACCCTGTCTATATCAGAATCTGACATCCTCAAGACCGAGAGGAAACAGAACGGGTTCGAGACGGCCTCTCCAACGGCCCCAAAGGGCTAGGGGACGCTCAGGCGACTCGATGAGTATCGGCGAGGAATACACATACCAGATTCCATCGGTGCGAGGTGGGCTTCGCCGAGGAGGAATGTCTGAGCGGGCAACCTTTGTCGGCTCCGATAGCAGTGGAGCCGGCGAAGGTGACCGCCTCGATGCCCCAGCCATCGGCTCGAAGCCAGAGGAGTCGATACTGGTGGCATCGAGGCAGACCGTTCACCTCGGCTCCAAGTCCTTGGAGAAGGAGGCCTGCCTATGTTTCTAGCGGTCGGATCCGGCGGACTGGTCGGAACAGGCGCCCTTTTCTTTGGCCGGAGAAGGAGAGGATGCCAAAGCTTCTTGAAAGAAGGTTTAATTAATCCCTTAAGAATTAATTTATTTTTCCTCTCCTGGAGGACCCTTGAGGAAAAAGCGTGACATACGCTACATGATTCCTGTAAATGTTTTGCCCCTAAGCAATACACACAGAGCGAGTGATCGTCCGTGATGGACATTTTGAAACTACATTTTACACATTTTTTAAAGCCCGAAGGCCTAGGATTCTGAGACATTATGGGGGGAATTTCAGTAATCTGACTGGAAGAAATACAATTACTGCCCCTAAGTATAGGCTTACAGTTATCACTCGCAAATGACAGGGGACTTTGAAACAAACAGCTACCAAAAACTTTAAAGCCTTTTACTATATATAAAATATAGAAGGGTTGAATAACCGGGAAGGCCCTAGATGAAAGGGGGGCCTACCAAACACAACCCAGTCACACAACAAAATTTCACAAGAAATTCAAACCAACCACACAACAATGTAAGAATAGCTGTTAAAACAGCTTTTTTTGAAAGAAAACAGCAAAACTGACAGAAAAGTTAGTCAAAAAATAACTACTCAGCTCAGCCAGCTCGAGACCACGTCTTCGCAGGTTAGCGGCAAACGAGATCTGGGGGACTGGTAGTGGTGCATCCTGGGATATAATAAGCTCAGCCAATAAGAGACTTCGCTCTTTGGCATAAGCGTGCCGAGTCGGAGCCGAGGGATCGGCTCCGAACCCATCAGTCAGAATGTAGGCGAGATAGGATCACATAACATCTGGCAATTCAAAGCCCTCATTGCTAGAGTGGAAGAGGTATACACTTTTTTACCCCACCTATCCAAAGCTCTAGAATCTTTATCCATAGGAACTGGATTCTTTACAACAGAAGCCCCGACACCCTTAGGTCCCTGGCTAATAGTTTCCGTGTCAGCTCTCGGGCTCTTATACAAATATTTATGAGCCTCAGGCACTCTGTAATACCTGTCTGGCTTGACCGGGGGGCAGGAGGCAAAGAATCAGGATTAAGGGAAGCTTCTGAGAAAACATCATGAACAACATCCAAAACAGGGGGTATAGCCAAGGGCCTATGCTGTGGTAAAAACAAAAATTCCCTAAGTCTCTTTCTAGAATCTGAGAAATCCTGACCTTCCCACTTAAAATGCTCTCTCATGGAATGCAGGGTTTCAGAAAAAGAAAAATCCTCTGGGGGGGAAGCAGAAGGACTAGAATCCTCTGCATCTGAATCAGAATAAGGAGGAAAATCCTGAATGTCTTCAGCCGAAGACTCCGAGTAATCTGAGGAATGCTCCAATCCTTCCACCTCTGGCTCCACCCTAGGCCTCTTATCTGGAGGGGGCAAAGAACCCCTGATTAAGGTAATTAAATCTTCTGCCATTTTCAGCATATGCTTTTTAGGTACAGAACCTGCAGAACTAGGGCTGACGCCAAAGGAAGACAAACCAGGCCTGACCTTGGAAGGCACCTTAGAGACAGAAGTAGAAGGCCTAACCACCTTATGCAAAGAAGGGACTACAGAGACCTGAGAGGCCCCCTCAGCCTGACCAGACTCCTTAGAGGCCACATCCTGCAAAACTAAAGGCTCCCCCTGAGACTCAGCTGAAACCTCGGCTGGATCCACAGATTCCACCGTAGTTTCTAAAGAACCGGTGTCCGTAACGGACGACTCATCCTGCTTGGACTTTAACGATTTTTAATTACGCTTCTTAGCGGTAGCGGGCGGAGGATCCGACAGCATATTGTAATTACACCGCTTACCGAAGACAAGCCTAGCACAATCCAACCTGCGTTTAATGGTGCGCTTATTAAATCTAGCACAAAGGCGACACCCGACTACGTCGTGCTCAGGCCCCAAGCAAGGAATGCAAAGAGAGTGGTAATCCCTATGAGGTATCTGTTTCCCACAAGAAATACAATTATTCACTTTTTCTGACATCCGGATTTAACTGAGGCAAGAAAAGACAAAAATATTCCCCAACGGGTACTTAGCCCAACTTGGTCTTGGTCTGAAACTCAGAATCTGAAAATTTCAGGACGCCGAACGGCACTTGCAAAACGCTGCTTCTGCTTCGGACCATGCGGCAAGAAAGACTGAGGATATGGCGTCGGTCATGCGCTTTAGTACCACGGCGTACTGACGTCAGATCTGAGCGACCATGACCGACGCCAGCCTAACACTTCGGTATTCGGGCCGACCGAGGACATCGGACTACCCACAGGTTATGACTGCAGCAATGTGAGATGAAGAACATCTACAAGGGATAGATCTCTTTCCTTTTGGAGGGGATAGCTTGGTTTCTCCTGATCAGCATGATAAGGTCTTTCGCCATTTTAAGCATTTGAGACTGAGGCAAGGAAGCAGGTATCTGAGATTGGGTCATCGGTTTCTTGGGTAAGGTTCGTACCCTGGGCCTAAGAAACTCTGTCATTTTCGAAGAAACAGTAGTCATGAAAGTAGATGTCGGTTTGGGTCGAGCATCGGTAGTGAGAAGGACTTCCTCGGAAGCTGTTGCCTGCTCAGCAGCTCTAGACCCATCCAAGGTAGAGACGACCACAGGATCCTTAGTCGAAGAAGAGTTCTGCGGCATACCAGACTCCGAAAGGGTCTTGGTGGCGGCCTGCAAATCCACAGAAGCTGGCATCAGGGGCTGAGAAAGTGCCTCACTGAGGACCGGAGAACTGATGACTAGCTTAATGGAAGCATCGTCTGCAAGTTTGGACCTCTGCGGTCTGTCTCTGTCTTTATCTTTACGTTTTATTCAGAAGATCTGCTGTCGGATGGCTTACCGAAACCATATCGGAATTAGAGGACTGTAAGCAAAAATATCTAGCTACAATATGGGACCAACGACGGATAGTTCTGGTGTTGAACAAAGCACAGAAGCGACAACGGGGGATGCCGTGGTCTGGGCCAAACAAGTGATGCAGTAAGAATGAAAGTCTCGGTGTGGTATTTGCTTTCCACAGGCAAAACAATTATTAACTTTTTTTGATATCGGTTAGTGCAAGAAAAAAGGATCCCCAATGGGGTACTTAGCTTTAGAAGACTTCAACTTCAATTCAATAGACGAAGCTCAGGTAGCAGCCGACCGGCACTCATGCAAACTGCTTCGGGCTCCACGGCAAGAAAGATGTAATGGCATTGGCTGCCTTACTTTATACTGCTGTCTACCTGATGGTCAGTCTTGAAGCGACAGCAACCGACACAGAAATACTAAGCCTCTGGTATTCGGATTGGCCGAGGGCTACCCTGGCAGGGATAGCACAAATGTGATGACTGCATCAGTGAAACACGAAGAAAGTACAGTTGTGTACACTTACCACAAATGTAGATGTTTGAGTGTATTCACTGCTGCAGTCATCACACACGGGTTATTTCTGCCAGGAGTAGCTCTCAGTCAGCCCGAATACCAGAGGCTTAGTATGTCTGTGTCGGTTGTTGTTGCTCCTGGACTGATGTCAGGTCGTCGCCAGTGATAGAAAATCAGGCAGCTGATGCCATTACATCAGTTTTTCTTGCCCCAACTGTCGGGAGCCCCCAAACAGGGAGCTAAGTTATGGTGGAAGAACACCACCAGTAGAAAGTAAATACCAAAATTTTCCTGTAAGGAGTGAGGAAGAGGGGGAGGGAGGGACGGAGAGAGAGAGAGGCAAGGGGGATGGAGGGTGGGAAACCAGGACTTCAACAATGAATACACTCGAACATTTACATTTATGGTAAGTGTACACAACTGTACTACGTTCTTCGTGTTTCACTGTTGCAGTCATCACACTTGGGTTGATTCCCAAAGCTGAAGAAAAGGGTGGAGGCAGTCAAGAAGACTGGGAGTTGGCTAGGATGCCCTGCAAGACTGCTGATGCAAAGCCTGCCCTGGATTTGGAGAAGATAGACAGGTGGTAATGCTTGGTGAAGGTATGAACAGAAGTCCATGTTGCAGCCTCCAGGATGTCCCTGGTAGGGACCTCTCTGAGAAAAGCTGCAGAGGTGGAGGTTGCCCTGGTGAAAAGCATTCTGACCCCATAGGGGGTGGTTTCCCGTGGTGTTTGTTGCAGAAATGGATGTAGTGTGCTATCCATTTGGAGCTTGTTTGGATATGGCCTTGCCCTCTGCCCCTGCTGTAAAGCTGACTAGCAAGTGGTCAGTTTTCCTAAAACATTTAGTCCTATCCAGGTAGAATCTGAGCTGTCTGTGCACATCTAGAGGATGCAGAATCCTTTCCCCCTTGTTTTGTGGGTTAGGGAAAAAGGTGGGAAAATGAACTGATTGGTTGAGAGCCACACTGGACACCACTTTAGGCATGAAAGTTGGGTTAGTCCTGAGGGAGACCCTGTCAGCATGGAAAATGATGAAGGGTTTCATAGCCATGAGTACTTGTAGCTCAGACACTCTTCTAGCTGAAGTGATGGCCAGAAGCAAGGCTGTTTTCCAAGAGAGGAATTTTAACTCTGCTGAAGCTGCAGGCTCAAAAGGGGGGTAGTGTGAGCTTTTCCAACACAAAGTTAAAGTCCCAAGCTGGAGTAAGAGCTCTTCTGGGTGGCCTTAAATTGTTAGCCCCTCTTAGGAACTGTTTGATGACAGGGTGAGAGAAGAGAGGTGGCTTTGGGCTGTAATGAGCAGAGATGGCAGAGGCATGAATTTTTATAGAAGAGAAGGAAAGGCCTGTATGTAATAAGTTTGCTAGGTAATCCAGGATGAGTGGTAGGGAGGGCTGTGTTTCAGCTCCTTTAGCCTGGATCCAGGTGCAATACCTTTTCCACTTGTCAGCATAGGATTTTCTAGTGCTGGGGCATCTGGCCTCACATACAACATCCAGGACTTGTTTGCTTAGGCTGGCAGCTGGAGGAGAGGTCAGGGAATAAGCCAGGCTGCCAGGTTCAGGGTCTGCAATTGTGGATGCATGAATTCTCCATTTTTCTGGGTCAGGAGTGATGGGATCTGAGGTAAGTGCCATGGTGGCAGGGGTGACAGGCTGTGCAGCGTGGGTACCTAGTGCTGGCGTGGGCAATCTGGGACAATTAAGATTGCCCTTGGTTTTTCCTCCCTTATTTTGAGCAGTACCCTTGAAATTAGAGGTAGAGGGGGAAATGTATAGATCGAGAGGTTTACCCATTGGGAGGATACAGCATACACTTTCCAGGCCTTGCTGCGAGGTTCCCTGGTGCAGAATTTCCTGAGCTGGTAATTGTTGTGGGAGGCAAAGAGGTCCACCTTCGGGGTGCCCCATTTCTGGGTTACAAGGTTGAAGGTTCTGTGGTCTAGCTGCCACTCTTGTGGGTCTAGCAGGTTTCTGCTTAAATTGTCTGCGAGTGAGTTTTGGGAGCCTGGCAGGAATTGTGCTAGCAGGTGAATTTGCATGGCTGAAGCTGTGTGCCAATGGGTCATGGCGAGCCTGCAGAGAGTATAAAAGTGATTTCCTCCCTGCTTGTTGATGTACCACATCATTGTGGTGGTGTCCGTTTTCAACACTAAAGGACCAGGAGAGAGTAGGGGGTCTGAAAACTGTCAGAGTGTGCTGAACAGCTAGCAACTCTTTTTGGGTGATGTGCAGATGTATTTGATTTAGGCTCCAATAGCCCTGAATGCACCTGCCGTCCAGGTGTGCACCCCAGGCATAATCTGATGCCTGTGTGGTTAGTGTCTGGGTGGCGTGGGGTTGTGAGAAGGGAAGACCCTTGTTGTGGTTGCATGCTGCTGCCCACCAAAGAAAACCTTTCCTTAGACAGGGTATTATAGGTATGACAGTTTCCAGGTCCTGAGAGTGCTGACACCAAAGGCTTTTTAGGTACCATTGTAGTTTCCTCATATGCAGTCTGGCATATGGAATGAGTAGAATGCAGGATGCCTTGAACCCTAGAGCTTGCAGGATTTTCCTTGCAGATAACTGGGTTCTGGTGGCTAGTTGAGAGAAGTAGCCTGTCAGGCAGGCTTGTTTTTCTGGGGTAAGGAATGCCATCTGTGAGGCTGCGTCCAGGCTTGCTCCCAGGAAGACAATTTTTTTGAGTGGGGACTAGTTTTGATTTATTTTCGTTTATAGTATACCCCAGGGAGGTCAGTAGGTCCTTTACAAAGGTCAGGTGCTGTAACAGCATTTCCTGTCTGCCTGAATCAGGCAGTCTAAGTAGGGGCAAAATTGAATATTCCTTTGTCTGCAAAAAGCAATGGCTGGAGCCAGGCATTTTGTGAAAACTCAGGGAGCAGTGGATAAGCCAAAGGGAAGTGCAGAGAACTGAAAGTGCATAAATCCTGCCCTGAAACGTAGACATTTCCTGCAAGAATCCCCGGCTGGGATGTGTAGATAGGCCTCTTTTAGGTCTAGGGTGGCTAACCAAGCATCCTTGGAAAGAATAGGAAGAAGCTGCTGGAGGGTGAGCATTTTGAATTTTGGTATCACCAGGAAAGTGTTTAGAATTGATGGATGGAGGACTGGGCACCAGGTGCCGTCTTTTCTGGGAACAAGGAAAAGTCTTTAATAGAAACTTTGGACTATCTGGTCTGCAGGAACAGACTGTATTACCCTCATGGAGAGCAGGGAATTTACTTATTTTTTGGCCTCAGCCCACTGGTTTGGAAGATCTGGGAACCCTTTTGGGGTTGGCAAAGCGTGGAAATAAAATTTGTATCCCTGGGACAGTATGTTGAGATCCCATCAGCCGTTGGTAATAGAGGCCCAGTTTTTTGCATGGGAGGAGAGTTTTCCTCCTATGGGTCTCAAGCAGGTGGGCACAGATAACGGGTTGAGGTGTAAAATCATTGTGAGTTATTTCCATTCGCGGTTGGCTTAGCACTCCCCTCCCTGTTATTGAAGTGGGGGAACTCCAGTGCTTAGATCTCTGCATTCCCGGAGACTGCTGTCAGGGGGGGGGGTCTGCTTCCCCTAGGTCTCGTCTGAGCTGGCCTGGAGGGGGCTGGAAAGGACCAGGGTTTGGAGGGGCAATGCCTACTGAACCCAGGAGGCTGGACCTGTAGAAAGTCTAACTGTCTGCATAGATTCAGCTTTTTCTTCCATCTTTTTTGAGACCTTTTCTGCCTTTGTGACAAACAAACTGTCTTTGTTCAATGGTGCGTCCAATACTTTTGATTTGATATGGTCTGGCAAGGTCTGTTCCTTAAGCCAAGCATGCCTTCTAAGTCCCGAACCAGTGACTGCTGCCCTGCAAGATGCTTCTAGGGCGTCAAAGCCGCATTGCAAAGTTTGTTTAGTAACTTGACTTGCAGAATGCATAAGCACCTGTATTTCTTTATTTTCTGCACAAGCAGGAAAGGTAGATATTTTTTGCTTGAGGAGTTCCATGGTATGTTGCTGGTATTTCTGCACGTGGAACTGACAATTTAGCGCTCTAATGACAAGAGTTGCAGAGGTGTATACTTTTTTACCCCATCTGTCTAAAGCTCTGGAATCCCCGTCCGAGGGGGTGGGATTCTTAGCTGTGGTTGTTTTTATTCCTTTAGGTCCTTGGGAGATGATCTCTCGGTCAGCAGTAGGGTTTTTGAAAAGAAATTGGTGAGAGTCAGGGACCCTGTAATACCGGTCAGGTTTCCTGGGAGCAGAAGAAAGGGTGTCAGGAGTCGAACTGGATTCCAGAAAGACATCATCCAAGACAGGAGGAATGGTTAAAGGTCTGTGCGGTGATAAGTCTAAGAATTCCGAGAGTCTCTTTGGACTGAGGGTAGTCCTGACATTCCCACTGGAAATTCTCCCGTAAAGTACGTAGGGTTTCAACAAATGAAAAATCTTCTGGAAGAAAAGCAGAAGGAATGGATTTGTCTGCATCTGAATCCTCATAAGCAGATAGGGGTAGCATGTCTTCATATTCAGAAACCTCAGTCATCGGACTCCTGGTCAGATAAAACTGCTGGGGACAAGTCTCTTTCTTTTGGAAAGGGTAGGCTGGCTTTCCCTAATAAGCATGATATGATCTTCCGTCATTTTAAGCATTTGAGATTGAGGCATGGAAGCAGGTGCCTTAGCTTGGTTCGTCGTTTTATTAGGCGTAGTTTGTACCCTGGGCCTTAGAAACTCAGCAGTTTTAGAAAGAAATGAAGATGCGAAAGAAGTTGTTGACTTGTGTCGAGTATCAGTAGTGCGAAGAGCTTCCTTGGAAGCTGGTGCCTGCTCAGCAGCTCTGGACCCATCCAAGGTAGAGACATCCGCAGGATCCTTAGTCAAAGAAGAGTCTCGCGACATATTGGACTCCAAACAGGTTTCAGTAGCGACCTGCGAATCCACAGAAGCGGCATCAGGGGCTGGGGAAAGCACCTCACTGAGGACCAGCGAACTGGCAACTAGCTTAATGGAAGTATTGGCAGTTTTGGACATGTGTGGTCTGTCTCTGTCTTTATCCTTACATTTTTTCGGCAGATCGGTAGTCAGATGGCTTACCGAAACCATTTCGGAATACGGAGATAGAGAGCGAAAATATTTTGCTACTGTAAAGGCTCGACAACATATAGTTCTGGCGCTGAACAAAGCACAAAAGCGACAGTGTGGGACGGCGTGGTCTGGGCCTAAACAGGTGACACAGTAAGAATGGAAGTCTCTGTGTGGTATTTGCTTTCCACAGGAGAGACAAATGTTAACTTTTTCTGACATTGGCTAGAGCAAGAAAAAAGGATCCCCAACAGGATCCTTAGCTTTAGAAGACTTCAACGTCAACTCGGAGACTAAACTCAGGTAGCGGCCGACCATCACTCGTGCGAACTGCTTCTGCTTCAGGCTCCTCGGCAAGAAAGACTGATGTAATGGCATTGGATGCCTGATTTTATACCACTAACGACTTCACGTCAGTCCTGCAGTGACAGCAACCAACACAGATATACTAAGACTCTGGTATTCGGGCCGACTGAGGGCTACCCCTGGCAGGAAAACCCAAGTGTGATGACCAACAGTGAAACACAAAGATCATCATCCATATTTTTCCACCCTTCTGGCCATTAGGAAAAGCCTTGGTAGGGACGGAGAAAAGTAAAGTTGTGTGCACTTACCATAAATGTAGATATTAGAGTGCATTCACTGTTGCAGTCATTACATTTGAGTAATCTGCTGGCAGGTTGACCTCAGTCAGCCTGATTAACAAAGTCTTGGTATCTGCATCAGTTGCTATCCCTTCTTCCATGACGTCAGGTCGTCAGGGGTATAAAACATGCAGCCGACGCCATTACATCAGTTTTTCTTGTCCCAGATGTCAGGTACCCCCTAATGGGAAGCAAATAAACATAAAAAAAAAAAAACAAAAGTATAACTCCAACCAAAAGCAAATACACCAAAAAGGCTTTTAAGCATTACAAAAGAAAGTAGAGGTATAACCAGAAAAAACTAGGGGGCTGGAGGGAGGGTAACCAGGACTGCAACAGTGAATACACCCGAACATCTACATTTATGTTAAGTGTACACAACTGTACTATGTTCTTCATGTTTCACTGTTGAAGTCATTTTACATTTGGGTAGATTCCCAAAGCTATGGTTGGGAGGAGGAGTTTATCCAGCATTAGGGCCAGCTATAAGGCCCTGCAAGACAGCAGTGGCAAAGCCAGCTCTGGATTTAGAGAAAAGTGGTAAATGATAATGCTTGGTGAAAGTATGTACAGAGCTCCAGGTAGCAGCTTCTAGGATGTCCCTGGTAGGAACACCTCTGAGAAAGGCTGCAGAAGTAGATGCAGCCCTGGTGGAGTGAAATCTGATCCCCTGGGGGATAGGTCTTCCATGGTGCTTATAGCAGAAATGAATGCAATGGTTTACCCATTTAGAAATGGTTTGTTTTGAAATGACCTTCCCCTCTGCCCCTGCAGCAAATGCTACCAGCAATTGTTCAGATTTTTTTCGAGATTTAGTCCTGTCCAAGTAGAATCTAAGTTGTCTATGCACATCCAAGGAATGCAGAATCCGTTCTCCTTTGTTCTGTGGATTGGGAATGAAGGCTGGTAAATGAATGGACTGATTAAGAGCCACACTGGAAACCACCTTGGGCATGAAGGATGGATTGGTCCTGAGAGATACCCTGTCCATATGAAAGATGATGAAAGGCTCCACTGCCATAAGGGCCTGTAATTCAGATATCCTTCTAGCTGAAGTGATTGCTAAAAGGAAGGCTGTTTTCCAAGAAATAAATTTCAAGTCTGCAGTAGCAGCTGGCTCAAAAGGGGGTAGAATTTCTCCAAAACAAAGTTAAGGTCACAGGCAGAGGTAGGAGCTCTCCTGGGGGGTCTCCAGTTTTTTGCCCCTCTGAGATACTGTTTGAGCAGAGGATGAGAGAAGAGGCGTGGTTTTGTGTTATAGTGAGCTAAATAGCTGAGGTGTGGATTTTAATGAAGGGAAAAGACAGGCCCTTGTGAAGCATCTCAGTTAAGTATTGCAAAATCTGAGGTAAATTGGACTGGTTCCAGGCACAGAATCTTTTCTATTTGTCAGCATAAGATTTTCCAGTACTAGGTGTCCTCGCCTCCAAGATGACATCCATCACAGGTTTGCTGAGGGATGATAAGGATGAATTTAAGTGATTAGCCATGCTGCAAGGTTCAATGTTGGAAGCTGAGGGTGCAGAATTTGGTTCTCCTGCTGAGACAGCAGGGAAGGGGTCTGAGGCAGGTGCCATGGAGATATTTGTGACACGCTGTGCAAGAGGGGGTATCAGTGTTGGCACAAGCCAGTCTGGAGCAATCAAAATCATCCTTGGTTTGTCCTGTTTGACTTTTAGTAGAACTTTGGAGAGGAGAGGCAGAGGTGGAAAGGCGTAGACGGATAGGTTTTTCCAGCTGAAGGACAGAGCATCCACTTTCCAGGCTTGTTTGTGGGGAGTCCTTTTCCAAAACTTGTCCAACTGGTAGTTCTGGGGGGAGGCAAATAGATCTACGTCTGGGCTCTCCCATTCACTTGTCAACATGTTGAAAATCCATGGTTCCAGTTTCCACTCGTGTGGGTCCATGAGGTTTCTGCTTAGTCCGTCTGCCAGTGTATTCAATTTCCCTGGCAGGAATTGAGCTTGTAGGTGCACTTGGTAGCTCAAGGCTGTGTTCCACAATGCCATGGCTAGTCTACAGAGGGGGTAGGAATGTGTACCCCCTGTTCGTTTATGTACCACATAACCGTGGTGTTGTCTGCCTTTACCATTAATTGTCCTGGAAGAATGTAGTCCTTGAAGGCTGTCAGAGCATTCTGTACAGCTAACATTTCTTTTTGATCGATATGTAGGTGCATTTGATTTGGGTTCCATCTAACTAAAAGGATGACCCTCAGGAAAAAAGGCATTGCAAGAAAAAAGGGAGGGGAGCCCTCCAAGTTAAACGAGCTAACAACAAGGACAAAAAATGAACCCTCTAATTTAAACGGGTTCGTTGAGGATAAAATTAAAGTTGAACCAGATAGGAATATGGGTCTGCGAGGGAAAAGATGGCCCACACAACATGAAGAACAACAAACAGCAGTAACAGAGTCTAACTATGAATTCACACACACACACACACACACACACACACAGAAAAAAACTCCATTAAGATAAGGGAAAGGTTTTACACAGTATATAATCCTAAGTGGAAAAAAGGACCAAAAAGTCAAAAATTACTAAAACTTAGCCTGAGCCAGTGAAATGCAATCTCGATCCAGCAAAGTGGCAAACGAGATCTGGGGAACTCTCATCAGGCATTATGGGATAGGGAATAGCCTCGAGTCAGTGGAAGCTCTCGAGCTTTAGTATTAAGCAGAGTCGCAACAGATACTCTGTTCCGAACCCAACTGTCAAGAATGAAGGTGAGATGGGACAACATAACATGTACCGTTTGATCAGCGTAGGGCATTAAAACTTGAACACAACTTATTTCGTCCTTGAAATAAAGTAGGATTGAATTTCTTTTCTGTACACAATTTTTGTTCAAGTTATCAATGGCTCAAAAAGTTGGGGAAAAAAAAGGTCTAAAATGCAACACAGAGCATCTATAATCCCCTGGTTTCTGGATATCCAACAGCTAACTGCTAAATTTAGTTATTATGGGGTAGTCCTGCTCAGGATGTCATGAATGGATGCAGGAAAATGCAAGGCTGACCAACAAAACTGAATTTCAGTCTGTAATTCAGTGAAAAGATTGCTTAAAAAAAACTCAAATGGATCTCACAGCATGTTTACCTTGTGAACCAGTTTCCCTAAGGCCGGCCCCAATTCACAGTATGCAGAATCCTTTTTTCACTGTCTCAGAGAATCTGGACAGAACACTGGGAAATTGATGACTAGATTCAAAGTAAACTCTAAAAGAACCTTCAGCATGAATGAGGGATTTGTCCTTAATGAAACCCTATCTCTGTAGAAAACCAGATAAGGTTCACCCCACCATGACTGCTTACAATTCATATACTCTTCTTGCAGACTTCACAGTAATGACAAGAGTTTTCCATGTAACAAACCTTAAATCTGCTTGATGTACAGGAGACAGGGTTAACTTTTCCAGCAGAAAGTTAAGATCCTAGGAAGGAGCAACCTGTTTACAGGGAGGTCTCAGATGTAAAATTTCTTAAAGAAAATGTTTCAAGAAAAACAGGGAGGATCCACGGACAAACATCCTAAAATGGACACAAGATGTACTTTGACAGAGGAGTAATACGGCAGCAGCTAGTAACTCACAAATATCTGAGCAGTAGTGGCACATACTCCCTTTATAGAGCTCTGTTTACTGGCTAGGTACTAACTAGAAAATCTTTTACACTTGCTAATATTAAGATTTTCTAGTAGCAGCTTTTCTTGCCAGCTTTTGTACCTACTGTACAGCCCCAGAAAAGAGATGCCTAAAAGGAATTAGAACTGAATCACCCAGGCAGCTACTTGATTTGGGTTATCAAACTCTCCTTCTTGTGCAAGTAGATACAGATTGAGAGGAAGCTTGTGGCAACTGGTGCTTGGCCAGTTCCATAGGAAGCTGGGCCAAAGGTAGTCCCAACAATTATTTTTGGAGAATTTGTCCGAATCTTCAGAATTATCCTGGTCATCAAGTGGCAAGGGTGGAAAGAAATAAACACTGCTGTCCACGGGAACAAAAATGCATCCATTTTCCAGGCCTGCCTGCAAGGAGTCCTAGAGCAAAATTTTTTCAGTTGCTCATATGAAAGGAGGCAAACAGATCTATTTGCAGTGTTCCCTAAAACTGGATCAATTTATGGAAGACCCTGTTGCTCAATTTCCATTCATAAGGGTCTGCCCAGGTCTTGCTCATCTTGTCTGCCACTGTTTTCTACTGACAGAATGTACAAAGGTTGGAGGATTAAGGAGGGCCAAACAGCTACTTCTCAAGTCATCACAGCCAACATGCAAAGAGGGTGCAACCTGACGACCAGTTTCTTCTTGATGTATCAAAACACTGTGGTGGTGTCTGTGGAACCATACATCAAGAGATGTTAAGGCACATATCACAGTCAACATCTGTGTGACATATGTATGCTTTGGTCTGCCCAACAAATTCCACAGGCCTTGCACCTTTCCCCCCTGAAACTGATAGAGGTTCAGACCAAAGAACAGTGTGAGGCAGGGTTGTCTGATCCAAGGGGGGAGCAGGGATAGCTCTTCTCTAGCAATGGAGAAAACCCTCTCCACAACCTCAAAGGCAAATCTCTTGGATTGTCGGCCTCCTGCAACCCAACAGCGCTTCACCAAAGAAGGGAGCCTGACCTGAGCTATCCAGCACTGAAGCTGTGAGGGGAAGAGACAGCTTCAAAAGCTTCAGAGTTTACTCCAAACCCCAGGGATCTGGCACTAATGCTTTGGCTCAGAGTACTCTAGCTCTGAGACACAGTGCTGGTCAGCTCAGGGGAACCATCAGAATAAAAGAGCAAACAGCCTTCAGATACGAAGTAGACACCCACCAGAATCTTGGCTCTGACAGCTCAGAAACAGAAGGTCGGACCATAAAAGGAGATACCCAAGGGGAAGGGGGAGCTAGGAGAGCCCCCCCATCTGCATCTGTGCTCTTAGGAACTTTCTCATCATCCTGTCCATGTCTGTTTCTGAAAGACTTTTTGAGGACGGGAAAGAGGCCTAGAATGCCTTCATGGCAAGCCCTCTAGGAAGGGAGGAGGAGGCCTGGATGGAACCGGATCAGACAGAAATAGTGTACAGATTCGAAGAGACCTAAGTTTTTGAATTGTCAAATCAGAGACTGATGGATCAGACTTTCTATGAAACTTAGCAGAAGGCTCCGTGGATCGATCTGGAGACCTTTCTTGGGACTCCTCTTTAGACAGAATATCAGATTTAGCTTTCTCTGACTTTTTTGAGGGGGTTTGAGCGCCGGCCACCAAAGGAGGAAGATGTAAAGGGCAAGAGACCCTACAAAACTAAATTTGTTCCTGCGATCTGTCAAGGCCCTAGAATTACACCTTGAACAGATCACACAGTCAATATCAAAATGTGCGGCCCAAGGCAATACACACGTTCCCTATGGGCATCTGAATTTGGGAGCCTGTGCCCACAGGAGACACGTTTTTTAAAACCAGAAGGTTTGTCCAATATCTTAAAGTACAAGAAATAACTAACAATGGTAGACAGAGTACTCTGTAAGAGTGGAAAGCGGTACCAACAATGGTAGCAGATGAAGCACAGAAAAGCGAGACAGAAAATTAGAGTTAACTGAACGTAAATTATAGGAGGAAGGAAGAATAAAGTCACTAGTACAAACTCCATTACCTCACAATACCAGAACAAATCCCAAAACACTCATGAGCCAGGAATGTGTGTCTGGTACCTAATGGCCGCAAACAAAATCTGAGGTATGTTAGGTTGACAGGGCATTATGAGTAAAGGGAGGAGCTCGAGACTTCTAGGATTCAATGATCTGGTAGAAGTGTCCAAGTTATATCAGACTCTCTGATCCAAATGCATCAGTTGAGGAATGAATAAAAATGACATCAGATATGTAATTATACTATGTCTAGGGAGGCAAAGCTTTCGCATACAGACACCGAGCAGCATTCCATCTTTTCCGAGGATGATACCACTAAATAAACCAAAGACAAATGGCTTAGCTATTGGCGTCATTCTAAGGTGGCCCAATATTTTCCAGCTTGGGAGGACGTGATCAACAGACAATGCTGCTTTGCCAAGGATAGTCTGCACCCATCTCAACTAGGCTTTCAGATATTTGCCAAAACATTATCCACCCCATAGTGCCTTTTTTAGGCAGAGCCAATGGGATAACTTTTCCAACATAGTAAACTTTACGCAACATAAACAATGTGTTACTGCTCAGTCCTAGGAGTCTCAACAGGGAGCTCCACTTACTGGAGGCTCTCCTCACCCTAGACAGTGTTGACATCTGTGCAGTTACTGAAACATGGTTTAAAGCTGTGGATACAATGGCTTCCACACATTTAGACCAGCTACTACACAAGGTCGTACAACAGGTGGAGGTGTATCAACCTACATAAAAAGTAAGCACACCTCAAGACTTGTCAAGCAATACAACATGCTTGAGTTACTCCATGTCCAACTAACTTTAGGTTAAGTACAGTACCGTCTCCTTGCTAGACATAGGTCCCCAAGCTATGACTCAGGTTAATCATACCACATGCTTAAATGTACTAGTCACTCACAATTCAGCCCAACACCATATTTGCAAGCGATTTCAACTATCCAACCATAAACTGGGATACATACGCAGCCACTAACATGCAAGCTCAAATATTCTTGGATTTTGTAAATGCAAACACCATGGAACAGCTAGTCTGCACACCTACTAGGGGAGCAAACATCCTGAATACGGTACTCAAAAATATGAAGGAATGCCAACCCCCCCTCCTTGTGTAATGTCCTCACTGGTCACACCAGATCACAAAGTGGTAACCCTTGAAATAAATATAAAGGTTTAATTTCCAGCAAACCCAAGAACTTTTCCAAGGCTAACTACTTTTTATTACGTGAATGTGACATCCAGATAATATCCCACTGAACTGCCACCAAATAATGCGACATTCCTTACTACCCTGGGTCAGTAACTAAGGAGCTTCAATCCTCACCACTGACTGCAGTGTGAGATTGTCACTTGAACAGGAGTAATATTCCACAATTTTCCCCTAAGACCACAGAAGGAACACATTCTATAACCTGGGACTGGACTGGATTCTTCTGTCCACCCCAAATACAACTCCTTATTACATACTTCAGAACAATGTGTCCCAGTTTAAGTCCTCTTTTACTCTCACACTTAAATTAAATCTCACGCAAGCAAACATTTCTGGGAAAGTCTGGCACAGATTTCCAGCTGTGTCCCTTCACCAAAATAATGCAGTAATGCTGCCACAAGAGTGCCTTCATGCCCTTCTAAAGGGGTGTCCAATTATGAAAATTAAATAGAAAAACAAATAGCAACAAATGACCTAAACAGCCACACTTTCAGAGTGGCCTGGAAAGTTATCAAGGCAAATAAAAGCACTCTCAAATCACTAAAGAAAACACTGACTGATCAGCCACAATGCAAGTTAATAAAAATTTAATGATGAACAAAATGATCAAAAATATAAAACAATTTCCAATAAACAAAACTCAATCACCAGGAAAATTAAATCGATACTGAAGGCCAGAAATCCAAAATTCAGAAAAACTGATTAGTACAATTTTCCTGACTAAAGAACACTGTCCCTGATCCAAACTAAATTACTGCAACAGAGCAAAGGTCGGCTTATAGTTCTTGGCGAGTCCTTTCTGGGTATTCACTGTACAGTACATCTGTAACTGTCACTGCTGGCAACTTCTGACTTCAACTGTCTACAGCAGGCTCTTTTATAGACTAGCCTGTCACTACTGTTCCAATTATAATTTTCATTTCATATTTTGAAAATCAGCCAACAGCTGTTTACTGAAGTTCCTTAACGTCTTTCAGCTTCCGACATTTATTTTTATTTATTTTATTTGCAGTTGGTTTACCAGGATAGTCCATTGGGCCAAAAAGAACCCATTTCAAAAAAGTCCCTGGGGAGTTTGGTTCAAAACAAACATTACAAAAAAGATTACATTAGTTTTACAGTTACAATCATTTGTCATTTTAGAAATTTAATTTAAACAATGAAACAAAAAGATTACAGCAAAATTTTATTTAAGTCATTTGTGTGGGTCATAGAGAAAACAACAAAAAAAAAGGTTACAGTTACAGTGATGAGTGGAGGGTCCTAATTTAAAAAATGAAGATACAATATTACATTGAAATAAAAATCCCTAAGTTAAGTTAGAGACATAGCTTTAATTTATGTAAAGTAAAAGATTAAGTCCATGAGTGGAACTGTAGGGATTCGTCAAATGATAAGATGTTGTAGTAGTTGCAAACTGGTGTATAAGTATATGATTGAGTTGTTAGCAAGAGGTGGGGAATAGGCTATGAGGAGGGTTGTGCAAGAGGCATCTGATAGGAGGTGTTGAATGAGCAGAGTGAAGCGAGTTCCAGGAGTTGGTTGTGGATGGGGGAGGAGTGGAGGAAGGTCCTCCATGTGCAAGGTGTAGGTAGAGGGATAGGAGGTTTTGCCATTAGATCCAAGAGTCTCTGTGTTTGCCCATTAGGCTGGTGAGATTGGGGATGGGACAGAGGAGTGCAAGCATGTGCATTTTAAAAGGTAGAGTTGAGGAGAGGGAGTGAGTGAGGAAAGAATGCTGAGCTGTAGAGCAGCAGCCTTATTATGAGAGATAATTGAAAGAGGTGGCCTAGCCAATTGAGGCAGTTATAAGATGCACAGTTCAGATGTTTTGAGAGTGGATGGTGGGCAAATGGCAATCTTATTATAACAGGTGACAGTTGTACTTTGAGAGATGATTGTGGCTTAGAGAGGGTGGGAGGAAATGGAAGGGACGAGAGTCTGTGTAGGTAGAGTGATCTTTGTAGATGTAGTGGTATGTTGATTGTTATGGTGTAGGATTGATTACTGGTATTCAACACTTTGAGTAGTTTAGTAGTGTGTGAGTTATGTTCTAGAGTGGTCAATCTGGACCTTAGTAGTTTGGTTTCCAGATACTAGTTCGTGAGGTGTGATATTCCTGGCTAGTTGGAGAAGTGATGTGCTATCAAGGTTGTTTTTGAGGAATAAATTGATTGTTTTTAATTTGATGCATTGAGCTAGAGGATTGTCCTTCATCCACTTTTCCAAGGGTATTGATGCATCATGAATGGAGAATAGGGTACTATCAAATCTGCATGATGATTGTAGAATATGTTGAATATTGGAATGCTGCTGTTTAGAGAGGGGTTGAATGAAAAAAAATCGGACATGAATATAAAGAAGAGAGGAGTGAAGATGGATCCTTGGGGGACACTGTGGGTTGTAAGGAGGAGAGATGGCTTTTTTCCACTTAGCAGCTTGTTGTCCGGTTAGAGAGATAGATGAAACCAACTGAGGGAGAAGGAGATAGGATGGAGAAGGTAGTTTAGTATGAGATCAAAGTGAGAAGGTAGGTCAAGAAAGACAGAGACAGGTCAAGAAAGAGGGTAGATACAGTAGCCAGAGAATCCTGTTAGATATTTACAGTTTCCAGAAAGGAAAGGAGTTGTGTCATGGCTATTGTGTCTATCTAAGAATTGTGGAAGGAGCTAAAGATGTAAGCCGGGGTCTAAGAGTTGAGGGAAGAGAGGCTGACTATTGATCAGAGAGAGAGAGTTTTGATATAGGGAGTGACGATTAGATCTATTCTTAGCACATTGTTATTATTGTTAATGAAGGTGCAGGGGAATGATTGAAGCCCTTGTCATTTCTCTCACATGACCCTTGATAGAGAGGGGATTGGGTGGGGATGCTGATGAATAAATTTTTTATGGGCAGCTCCTTTGATGAAGGAATTTGGAATGAGCAGGGGGGTAGATTGCATGGTTTTTTCTTTGGAGGAGTTTTGATATGGGAGGTAGGAGAATTGGGGAGTAGATGATGATAGGGAAGAGGGGGATGAGAGGGGAATGCAATGATAGGTTAGATTGTCAGTTAGAGGGGTATTATTATGATAGGAGAAGGGAATTGTTGAGCTGGAACTATAGGTTTGAAAATGAATTGAATTGGGTAGCCAGATCCATATGTTGTGTGAGGGTATGGGCTCTCTGGGTTTCTGTTTATTAGAGTGTTTGTGGGTTGTTGCTGCCTTCCAGAATTTTGTGTATTGGGTTTTGTAGGTTGCTTTTTTAATTCTAGATATAATTGTTCTTATATTAAGGGAGGTTTTTTAACTCTATTGTGGGCATAGGAGAATTTTTTGGTTCCTTGAGTTTGGTTTTTTTGGTATGTTTGACCATGGTTTTTGTGATTTGTTACTAGTGGTTGGTTTTATAGTTTTGCATACTGTCTAGATTTTTTTTACTTTTCTTTGGTTTTTATGGGGCAAACTATCTAGCAGTTTTAGGAAGTTGTGTTTTGCTGCATTAGGGGTTACAGAGTAGGTTTTAGGGGTTCCAGTCTTTAGATATTGAAAGTAGGAGTCTTAGATGGGTATTGTTCTCGGATATGGAAGAGGCACGGTGTAAAAGCAGGGTAACTTGTCTGAGGTGGAAGGAAGAGAAGCCATGTAGGGAATGAGGGTGGTCACCATGGGGAATTATAGTAGTTTCCAGGGACTATCTAGTTGATGAGCTAAGTGATAGACCAGGATCGGTACTTAGGGTGGTCAAAGAGGGGGATCTTTAGAGGTGATGTACTGAGCTGGGAAGCCTGAGAGAGGTGTGTCCCAAGATGGGATGTGTAGGGAAATGAATGGTGAATCTCTGTGGTGTCACTAATATAAGGCTCTCCTATGAGAAAAAGTTTCCATTGTTGGATGTTATCTCGTGCAAATACTGATATATCTTTCCAGGGGATTGGATTAAGTGAGGGGATGTAAAATTGAGTTTTGTAAAAAAAAAAGTTTGTGAGGAGTAAAAATAATGTAAGAGTGGAATGGGTTAGGGCTGAGAAGTGGTGGAATGGGGATGGAGTAGGATGAATGGATAGGAGTTTTTCTTTACTATTTCCACTCCCCCTGATGATTCTCTGGTTTGGTGGTCTTTTCTGTATATTTTATGAGAGAGGTAACCAGGTTTCTTTTCTAAGCTAATTCTTTTTAATTAGGTATCTGAAATAGCCAGTTATGTCACTCTTGTTGTGGTGAAGCCAGGTGCATTTTTTGGGGAATAGCCTGACTTAGCTGTGTATTTAGAGTGTAAGAGGGTATTGACGGTAAGGTTGTTTCTCCTTGAAGGTTGTATATTCTGAGGAAGCATGGCTGATGTGGTTTGGAAAAGTTGTGTTTTGGAGGTTTTGTGTGGTTTATTGTAGTATGTGTGGGCTCAGTGTTAGACAGGAAGGTTAGGGTGGTTGGGTGGAGATTTATAGCAAGAGAATTTGAGTGGGTTAAAAAAGAGATGGGTGAAGGTGGTGAGAGATGGTGGGTTTAGAGGAGTGTGAGAGTTAAAGTTGAAGGCTGGAGGTGGCTGGTGTGGGAAGTAGTGGTGTGTGAGTAGTAGAATTGATAAGGTGACGATGAGATAGTAGTAGTAAAGTGATAGTATTAGCTGTAGTTAGATTGATGAGGATGTAAATTTGAAGCATGTTGAGGCTGGTGACTTGTGATGTAGCTGGAGTATGTGTGATAGGGAGGAGGGCTGGTGTGGAGGGTATAGGGGATAGTAAGAGAGGATTAGAGGTAGGGAAAAGGGTGGGGAGGTGAAAGGGTGGAGAGATTAGGTAGAGAGGAAGTGGAGAAGCATATGGGTGGGGCAGTGGGGGTGAGTGGGATAGGGGGGTAGGGTGTAGCAGCACTGTAGGTGGGTGGGGGAGGGGTGGAGTGGGGGGGTAGGGAGAGGGGGGAGTGAGCCCAGAGGGTGGAACAGAGAAAATGGAGCAAGGGCAAGAGGAGGAGAGGTAAGCAAAGGTCAGCAGAGCTGAGTGAGCTGGAAAGGCTAAGGATGCTATAGGGGAGGAAACACAGGAGGGTAGAATAAATTATAGTGGTAAAGAGTAGATGTAGTGTCAAGTGCTAGAGTAAAGAGAAGATGGAGTAGTTCAAGGCAGAATACATAAATCATAAGAAAAGAATAGATGGATAGATATGGGACTTTTCAGCTTAGGGCAATAGTGCCACTTGCAGATAAAAAGCTGGTAGGGTGGTCAGGCTTGCAGGGGAGGGTAGGCAAGGAGAAAAAAAAGGGAGTGGAAAAAAATAGTGTAGGTGCAGGGGTAACTAAAGGTAGCTAGTTTTAGGGGTGTAGTAGCTAGGGCTAGGGGTCTAGCTTTGCTGGCTGAGAGGCTCTGACCGAAATTCAAATAATAGCATAATAATAGCAGGCAGACATAGTATACGCAGTTTTCTTTAGTTTACGCTTAGTTTCTTGAGGAGGGAAGCAGGAGTAGAGGCTGAGAGATGATGTTCACCAATGTTTGTTGAAAGGGTCCTTGTCTCCAGGTAGGTAGGCTCTTGGATAGGCTGGGGAAATATATAGGCCAGGAACATATACAGAAATACAGGTGTGAGCAGGGGTCTTTAGTTTTCTTTTTCTGAGGAAGGAGGGCAGAGAGTTGAGACTGATGAGATTCAGAGAGTTTGTTGAAAGGGTCCTTGTTTGTAGGTAGGTAGGTTCTGGAAAATATAGGCTGGAAGGTAGGTTCTTAGGATATATATAGGATGAACTGCAACACAGTGAAACAGGGTAGTTTAGTTTCTTTTCTGAGAGAGAGAAGCAGGGAGTAGAGGGCTGAGAGATGACACCACGGTTTAATTGTGAAAGGTTCCCTGTGTCAGGGGGTAGGTGGTAGGAAAATATAGGCTGAGGCTAGGTAGTTACCTTAGGAAATATGCAGCGGAACACAGGCACAGAGCACAGTTAGTTTAGTTTTTTTCCTGAGAGAGAGAGGAGAGAGGGAGTAGAGGCTGAGATGTTTAACCATCAATGTGTTTGAAAGGGTCCTTTGTGTAGTAGGGTAGTTCTTGGAAAATATAGGCTGGAAGGTAGGTTCTTGAAAAATATAGGCTGGAAGGTAGGTTCTAGAAAATATATAGTCGGGAACACAGCACAGGTAGAGCAGGGGGGTAGTTTAGTTTCTTTTGGAGAAGAGGAAGCAGGAGTAGAGGCTGAGAGATGACACCACGGTTTAATGTTGGTCCTTTGTTCTGGGTAGGTAGGTAGAGGGAAAATATAGAAAATATAGTCTGGGTAGGTTCTTAATATAATATATATAGGCACAAGTGTACAGGGTAGCTAGTTTTTTTTCTTCTCCTTGAGAGGAGGAGAGGGAGTAGAGAGATGACACCACGGTAACGTTTAATGTTGCCTGGTCCAGTCCTTGTCTAGGTAGGTGGGAAAATTGGAAAACATAGGTGGTCTAGGGAAATATATAGAAATGGAACAAACAGTACAGCACAGGGGGGGTAGGGAAAGGATGCCCGGGACCAGAGTTACAGCAGCCAGGGGCAATGCTAGGGTAACATTAACACACAGCAACTGTCAACATTCTGATGACATCAACTGCAGATCAGCTGAATCTGAGACAGTTTGCCTTTAGAATTTTTCTTCATAAACATGAGCAGATAGAAATGTGAAAGGACATTGTTCAAGTCTTTAAAACATTCTGTACAAACAGATCATAAATCAACATGTAAGAACTTATTTACAATATCACAGTTAGTCATGTTGGCATAGGAACACACAAGTCAATCTGAAATTATGTACAAAATCTCAGCCAAACATGCTAGCACAGTTGACTGTCTAATTACTTCAGACGGCATAGCTAATTCTCAGCCCCTCCAACTTCAGACAGCATGGTGGTCTATGCATAAACCCCATAATAGCATGTAAATAACTGCAGAGAACAGCAGTTCCAAACCTAAATAAACTTAGCATAAAGTCCAAAAACAAGCCCCCATAGTGGACCCCCAGGAAAAATAGGCTATGCAACAGAAGAAAGAAAATCCTGTCCAAAAATAGGAAGGCCTATGCCCAAAAGACAACCTCTCCAAGTCTCAACAAGTAACTCGGCACTAACAAAGCCCCCAAAGCTACCTTCAAGGCAGAAATAGCCTCCAAGGCTAAGGATAACCATAAAGTATTTTTCAGTTATGTACACAATCTTAAAGGGAAGACTCAAGTGTGCTGAACTAATAGTAAATGGAACTTCCTATACCAAACTGTGGGATATAGCAAATCTAGTGGCTGATAAATTTAGTTCCACTCCCCCCCCAAGGAAATGCCCTCTACAATTTCTCCCTCAACTATCACTAAAGAAGAGGTCTTCACTGCATTCTCCAGTCAATGGGTCCTGATAGTACCCCAGGATGCCTCCTAAATAGCTTGAAACATGACCTGTCAGGGTCACTACAATCTTTATTCAAATACAGCTTCTAGACAGGCTTCATCCCTAGGGAGTGCCAGACAAACTCTCATCCTGCTATACAAAGGTAGACCCATCAGCAGACTCGAACTACAGACACGCAAGTTTGACTAGTCATGTATGCAAGGCCATGGAAAGATTTATTATGGACCTGACAGACAATGGAAATCTTCAAAACACTGGACCCACATTCCAGTTAATTTATGTCAAAGGCAGGTCATGCCTGCTAAACTTGAACTTCCTCGAGAAGGTCAACAGAGCCATGGATGAGGGCAAAATGGCACATATTGCCTACCTTGACCTGGCAAAGGCATTTGATACAATACCTCCCTCAGGTATTAGACAAACTCATAAATTTAGGCATAAATCCCTACGTCACCCGATGGATAGCCAACTAGCTCATAGATACGAGACAAAGTTAGAGTGGGTAAATCCACCCTCACCAAGAGGCCTGACTATTGCAAGGTGAGTGCAATCAACGAATCCCTCCAAAGATGTAGATATC
Organism: Protopterus annectens; assembly: GCF_019279795.1. NCBI lineage: Eukaryota > Metazoa > Chordata > Ceratodontiformes > Protopteridae > Protopterus > Protopterus annectens. Next base: position 480,022,422 of record NC_056730.1, read on the forward strand.
CTCCAGGAAGGTCTAACAAAGACAAAAAAATGTTGCCAGAACCATAGCCTAAAACTCTATGCAAAAAAAACAAACAAAAAAAAAAAAAAAAAAAACAATTATTGCATTTTGGGAAGATGACCACCCTGCAAATTACAGCACTGATAACACTTCCCTAGGAGTAGACCCAGTGGAAAGGGACTTGGGAAATCAGATTGACAGTAACATGAACTTTGATCACCTTGTGCTCATGGGAGTGAGAAAATCCTTCTACATGGTGCAACTTCTATGCAAGGGCACAGCATCCACATCTAAGGAGATCACTGTCTCACTACTGTCCACCATCATTAAGCCAATAATGAAGTACAATGCACACTTCTGCAGGTACCTGACCAGGCATTTACAAAACTGGTGCGGCCACAGAGGTTCCTCACTAAAAGAATACAGGGTGTAAACAACATGTCCTGTGCAGACTGCCTCAAAGCCCTGTCCCTGTACTCTGTCTCATACAGACTAATGAGGGGCGATCTGTGTATAATCTACAAGGGATCCGGCCTTGATGGATCTGCTACACATCTGCAAAACAAACAGCACTAGAATTACTCAATCGAAGGAGCTAAATCCTGACTGTGACAAACAAAACACATTAGAGGGATAGAGGTGTGTCTCAGAGATTTTCCTTTCTCTAGAACAGACCGCCCCCATTCATGTGACACAGAGCTCTTCCCCAAGTCTTTTCAAACACAATTTGGAGCAATAGATGGGAAACTGCACATTCACCCCTGGCTTGTTGCCTATGGCCCTCATGGACAGGGGAGGTTTGCAGATGCCCTAAACAGGCATATACCCAAGCCATTCTAGCCCATGGGTACTGATAATTGGGAAATTTGGGGTATGAATGGCTAGGATGAAAAAGGCTCTAGGGTCATTAGCCTAGTAACTTCCTATGATCCTACATACATTATAATCACACATGTTCTTTTTTATAACTACCATCAGTCCAACATTACATAAATTTCTCAATTCCTGCCGTCCCTTAAACTTCTCTCCTCCTCCTAATGACCCATTTCAAAACCATGATTATAAAGTGTTTATGTCTATACCAGCTAAAATAATAGCAAAGGTGTTGCCAAAAATTGACAGACTTGGGGAGGGGAAGGCAAACATATGACAGCATTAAGAGAACAATGATGATACAGAGAGAAGCAGAATGTAAGAGAAAACAGCTGTCGGTGGGTCTTTATGGACAGAAGGGATTCAACAGAGTAAACTGTGATTTTATGAGTAGGGCGATGGACGCAATCCTGATACAATAAGGTTAATTAGGAGAATATATGAAGAATTGGAGGCAAGAATTACAGTTTATCAGGGAGGAATCATAACACTATCTGAACAGAGGAACCAGGCAGGACTGTTCACTTTCTCCTTTATTGGTTTTATATTTAGCTCTACTGGCAAAGAAAGTAAGGGACTCAAATTCAAGCATACAAGGTAACCAAGAAAACTTGGCTTTATTTGCAGAAATCATTTTGTACCTTATAAATCCAGAAAAATACATCTCAATGTTGTGGAACATTTTGACACAGCTTGAAGTATTTTCTGGATATAAAACTAAAGATAAAACAAAGGCTATAGCCATAAATTACTTACCCACACATGAATTGGTTCAACAATTTCCATATATTTATAGGGACATAAGATGAAGCACTTGGTATTACGGCTTATAAAGGCTTCTGTTATGGCAGCTAAGGATATGTAATAAGATATTACTACTGTTTAATATTGGTTTACCGGAAAAGTCAAACATGGAACAAAGCCAATTTTCAGCAGAGGACTGGGGAGAAACCCTCCAGACACATCTTTGTGACGTGGGAGGAAACTGGAACACTCATAGGAAACTCGCATGAACACAGGGAGGACATGCAGGCTCCACACAAGACACTCCAGCCGAAAATCGAACCAGAGAACCTCTTGCTGTGAGGCGACAATGCTACCCCTGCACCACTCCACCATCCAGATAAACTAAACTACAGGTAATGCAAAAACTGAGAAACTGGAAACTCGTTTATGGATATGGACAAAAAGATGCAAACAGTGAAAATGTTTTTAGTCCCATTAGTTTTATATACAAAGCAGGCATACTTTTATTAACCAGTGGAGAAGGAATTTACCTGGGAGGGGAAGAGGGAAAGAGGGCATGAGTTAAGTGGGATAAGTTGATCATTCCAAAAGAACAATGTGGTTTAGGATTTCCTGATATGAAGTGACATTTTTGAGCTACACAATTAAGGCTCATGTACATAACACAAACAGAAAACTGTAATTTTAAGTAGAAAAGGATGATGATGGAGCTGGGAGGGGGTGAATTCTAGAAGGAGTAGGATTGCGGATGCCAATCTTTAAGAACAGCAGTAACCATACAGATTACTATTTTCACAGCGTAACACTTTTTTTTTTTTTTTTTTTAAATACGCCTCACTTTTCAGCTTCTTTGGCACTCTTCTGTCATACACTTCCCTTGACACTCATCCCCTTCCAGATACTTGAAGCTTTCTTGAGACCCTGTCAAACACTTTTCTAGACTAGGAGAAAGCATACGACAAGGTTCCAAGAAAGCTGATTTAGGTAGTCTTGCAGTGGTTCTAAATCCCAGAAACATTGGTAGAATTAGTGCAATCTATGTACAAGGATTCGATGACGCAAGGATGAGCAGTGTTTGGGCTTACAAAGGGGTTCCCAGTGGGAGTGAATGCACATCATGGTTCATCTCTGAGCTCACTGCACTCACTACATTAGCAAACATGTCTTTGGTGTTATAAAAACCAGTAGTGCAACCAGTTCTACTGTATGGTACAGAAACATGGGTAGTAAAGGCAGAGCAGCTGAGATGAAGTGCCGGAGATGGGTGATAGGATACACACTGTGTATGGAACAGAAAGAAATGAGGACATAAGCTCAGAAGCTATAGTAGCTCCAGTTGCAGTAAATATCAAAGAGAACAGATTATGGTGGTTTAGGCACATGGGCAAGAAAGTAGAAAACAGTCTGGTGAAGATAATTTGGGACAGACAAAAAGGCGGTAAGAGGAAACGAGGGCATCCAGCAAAGAGGGGGATGGATTATTTAATATAAGACTTGCAACAGTCAAGCATGAGTTTCAAAGAAAGTAGGAGAGTGGCAATGAATTGGGAGAGATGTCGATAAGTGACATGAGACCCCAAACCCCATGCAGAAAATGGGAAAAAGGCATTGATGATGATGAAAATAAAGTATTCCAAGAACTAAGCCAACATAAGGATGGAGAAAGATTTTGCTGATCGGGACGACTGAAAGTATGGGTACAGAGAATAGGCAAGATGAGGCTTTACTGGAGAAAACTACACAAGGAACCAAAATATTAGGAGCAATTACCTACAAAGGGAAAGGTAACAGAATGGGATGAGGCCAAGAAGACATTTGGACTGCAGGCTCAAGACCGTCTTCCCTACTGGGGATTGATAAAGCCATAGGATAATCCTAGGTAAAATAACTGCTCTGATAGCTTTTAGTTGAATCTAGAACAGAAGCTGTTAAAACAAGGGATAATTAGTACAGCATCTAAGATACTGCAAAAATCAATCAGAGGAGATTAGAAAAGACTGGGGAGAGAGAATAAGCAATTTACAAGGAAACAATGGGGGGATGCAAGAAAGTCAAGAAAAACCCTAAAAAATAGTGTTTGTACAGGTATTTTGTACCCCAAACAGACTACAAAAAAACTGCCCTCAGGTAGATGGTAAATGTTGTAGCTATGATGAGAAAGAAACAACTAGGAACAATGTTATTTTGGGGAGTGTAATGAATTGGCAGATTTTAAAAAATTCCCTACTGAGTACTCGGTCAGAAATACTGGGTGAGCAACTGGGTTTAACTACGCAAATGATTCTTTTGAGCTAAGACACAGGATGTGAATTGGCTAGATGTAGTAAGGCCTGAAGTTTAATTCTGGTGGCTGCCAAAAAAGCAATTACCAGAAAAAGGAAGTCTAAATCAACTGTATCTGAAATGCTGAATAGTGTAACAGAGAGAAAAAGTGGAAGAGAAAGCTTTAGAAAAGGGTAGAAGCAAACTACCTAGAAATAAATGGAAATTGTGGGAACAATGCATGTAGATTAACGCTCAGGAGGAGGAATGAGGTTTAAGGGACAGCAGGAATTCAACAATTAATGAAACGTTGGACTAATTACAGTTAAAAGCAAAGACAGGATAGGTGATGTATAATATATACAAATGGAAAAAATGTTAACATGGTTTGTTTTCTTCCCTGTTAACATACATTTGCCCATGTCTTAACTGATAACTTAATACAGGTGTTTAAAAAATACTTTGACCATATGAAAGTAGACAATTTAATCTGCAGCAGCAGCTTCTACGTATGCAGTTGTTACGGCTACTGAGATGCAGTCTCTTGTTTAGAAAAAATATGCTACAAATGTTCATAAATTCTGTAATTAATGCAGTTAATAAAGGAGGCTTTTGACTCAATGCAGCCAAGTGTGCCTCCAGACATTTCTGCAGTTACCTCCTACTGTGCCTCTAGGCGTCAAATATTGCTTGCTTATATTTGCATCCATTCCAAAACCATGCTACATACACGATATCAGCATATTTTATCTTTAAGCATACATGATGGAAAACACAATCATATTGATATTTGACCTCGGTCAATGAGTATTTGTTAGAACTGCAAGGTGATAACCATTTTTTAAAAGCTCAAGCCACACCTGCTGGGAGTTAAAAGGTACACACTCAAAACAGCTGTACAGAAGGGAATAAGTTAAGCACGAATGTCAATCCCTAACACCACTTGGAAGATTTGTGTGGGGCAAACATTTTTTATCTATACTTTTTGTGCAACTACAACAGACTGCAAGTTATGAGCATCTGACCAGTTCTGCTGGCAAAGAGGGGAAAACTCAACGACTGCAGCAGGGGATCTAGGTTTCACTATCAGCCAAGGTGCTGGGGAGGAAAAAAGGCAAGTTGTGGGTGGAACAGGAGCCATAAGCCTAAGTTTATGCATTTATTTGCTGTAAAAGAAGCTGCTGTTTAAGCCTAGTATACGCGTACTAACTGAGGTCTACCCACTCGCATAGATTTAGCAATGACTGCACTCTGGCACAAATGAATGTATAACTTGTTTTTATAATCTGCAAATACGAATGTTCGAACATATACTACAGTACATGTCTGCATTTAGCCCTATTAGTTATATTTCATACTACTGCAGAAGTAAGTTTTACGGCAACACTAGCGCACCGGTTAAAACAGAAAAAAAAAGAATAAGCGATAGTTTCCATTGATATAGCAGATGAAAGTAATGCTTGAAATATATAGCGGATAAAGGTAATGCTTGAAACACCACTGTAGCATTTGCATAACGCTAACTACAGTGGGCCACTGAGCTAGTTAACATTACAAGACTACATTTAACTGTGGTAATCATCTGATAGACGCAGTTAACCGGAATAATACTGCTTTCTGTACCTTTATTGCACTACAACAACCAGGATCCAGCTTCACAGATTCTATTGCACTAATGTGAAAGTTCCGAACCACTACATGCTTATGTTGAATGGGCAATTACATATGTTCCTGCTGCCTGGCAAATACATAATATGTGATTTACATGCCTAATTGTTTAAAAGCTTAGTCGACTGATAAGCTGAATGTTGTTTTCAATGCCTAGAACACCGAATGTTGTTTTCAATGCCTAGAACACCGAATGTTGTTTTCAATGCCTAGAACACCGAATGTTGTTTTCAATGCCTAGAACACCGAATGTTGTTTTCAATGCCTAGAACACCGAATGTTGTTTTCAATGCCTAGAACACCGAATGTTGTTTTCAATGCCTAGAACACCGAATGTTGTTTTCAATGCCTAGAACACCAATGTTGTTTTCAATGCCTAGAACACCGAATGCTGCTTTCAATGCCTAGAACACCGAATGCTGCTTTCAATGCCTAGAACACCGAATGCTGCTTTCAATGCCTAGAACACCGAATGCTGCTTTCAATGCCTAGAACACCGAATGCTGCTTTCAATGCCTAGAACACGAATGTTGTTTTCAATGCCTAGAACACCGAATGTTGTTTTCAATGCCTAGAACACGAATGTTGTTTTCAATGCCTAGAACACGAATGTTGTTTTCAATGCCTAGAACACGAATGTTGTTTTCAATGCCTAGAACACCGAATGTTGTTTTCAATGCCTAGAACACGAATGTTGTTTTCAATGCCTAGAACACGAATGTTGTTTTCAATGCCTAGAACACGAATGTTGTTTTCAATGCCTAGAACACGAATGTTGTTTTCAATGCCTAGAACACGAATGTTGTTTTCAATGCCTAGAACACGAATGTTGTTTTCAATGCCTAGAACACCGAATGTTGTTTTCAATGCCTAGAACACGAATGTTGTTTTCAATGCCTAGAACACCGAATGTTGTTTTCAATGCCTAGAACACCGAATGTTGTTTTCAATGCCTAGAACACGAATGTTGTTTTCAATGCCTAGAACACCGAATGTTGTTTTCAATGCCTAGAACACGAATGTTGTTTTCAATGCCTAGAACACCGAATGTTGTTTTCAATGCCTAGAACACGAATGTTGTTTTCAATGCCTAGAACACCGAATGTTGTTTTCAATGCCTAGAACACCGAATGTTGTTTTCAATGCCTAGAACACCGAATGTTGTTTTCAATGCCTAGAACACCGAATGTTGTTTTCAATGCCTAGAACACAATGTTGTTTTCAATGCCTAGAACACCGAATGTTGTTTTCAATGCCTAGAACACGAATGTTGTTTTCAATGCCTAGAACACCGAATGTTGTTTTCAATGCCTAGAACACCGAATGTTGTTTTCAATGCCTAGAACACCGAATGTTGTTTTCAATGCCTAGAACACCGAATGTTGTTTCCAATGCCTAGAACACGAATGTTGTTTTCAATGCCTAGAACACAGAATGTTGTTTTCAATGCCTAGAACACAGAATGTTGTTTTCAATGCCTAGAACACGAATGTTGTTTTCAATGCCTAGAACACAGAATGTTGTTTTCAATGCCTAGAACACGAATGTTGTTTCCAATGCCTAGAACACGAATGTTGTTTCCAATGCCTAGAACACGAATGTTGTTTCCAATGCCTAGAACACGAATGTTGTTTCCAATGCCTAGAACACCGAATGTTGTTTCCAATGCCTAGAACACCGAATGTTGTTTCCAATGCCTAGAACACCGAATGTTGTTTCCAATGCCTAGAACACCGAATGTTGTTTCCAATGCCTAGAACACCGAATGTTGTTTCCAATGCCTAGAACACCGAATGCTGCTTTCAATGCCTGCAACTCTGCGCTTTCAATGCCTGCAACTCTGCGCTTTCAATGCCTGCAACTCTGCGCTTTCAATGCCTGCAACTCTGCGCTTTCAATGCCTGCAACTCTGCGCTTTCAATGCCTGCAACTCTGCGCTTTCAATGCCTGCAACTCTGCTTTCAATGCCTGCAACTCTGCTTTCAATGCCTGCAACTCTGCGCTTTCAATGCCTGCAACTCTGCGCTTTCAATGCCTGCAACTCTGCGCTTTCAATGCCTGCAACTCTGCGCTTTCAATGCCTGCAACTCTGCGCTTTCAATGCCTGCCCTGCTCTCTCACTCAGCTCTTCTCTTGCAATCTATCCCTCCAGCCTTCCCCATATTCTTCCTAACTCTAGTTTTTAGCCCTAACCTCTCCTCTCTCTCCTTTTTTCCAGCCAGGACGCTTTCTGCTGCTAATTCGGGCTACTGTACCCCAGCATCTAGCAAACTAGCTGAATAGTCCTACAGTCTTCATTTAATACAAAAACCTAATCGTGAACAATCAAGACGAGTTCTCCTAACCTCTCAGAGTAGGTTTTAGCCTACAATTTACTTGAATCTTAGTTTTATATTGTTGAAATAGGGTGATTCTACTTTAATTTGTAACTAAGCAAGCACACACGTGGACCTATCCTGAGGCTGTCCACCCCCACCCTAATCTTAAAAGCCTCTTAATGTAAGAGGAAGCATAATTACGCTATCTACTGCTCCCCATCTTTGTCACTAGATGGTAGCAGTACATAGAACATAATCTCTCTCCTGGCAAATTACTCATAATACAGCTCTGGGCCCCAACATTACTTATTTATATACACCCAGCCTCCCTGTTTAAGATTACTATAATTCCCAGTCTCAGATTAATTTTTATTCCACCCATTTTAGTACCGAAAATATGTCACTACCCCTAGAATAGCAGAAAAGTGACTTGGGAACACTTTTTTTTTTTTTTTTTTTTTTTACAATTCCCATAAAGTGTGCATCTTACCTACAAATACCTATTCAGTGCACTGCTTCACTGAAGAACTGATTGGCTCATTGACTCGCGATACTCCACTTTGTGGCTCTGCCCGCTCCGTTCGCCCTACGGGCTCACTCTGCTTCCCTATCCTGCCCCCAAATTCCACATGCCCCCCAACACCTCTACATTTATTCCTTCATAGCCACACCTACTTTCCTCCCTGGCCAATTACTCTCCATTGCTCTAGCAACACCCACTTCCTATTACCACCCCATCTCAGCCATCAATCACCTCTCCCTTCACTCCCATAAGTTATAGACTCACCTGCCCCTATATATTACTCAGCCACAATATACCTACTCTTAGGAGCCCTATCTCACCATGCTCTCAAAACACTCATCCTTCTCTATTCAACTACTACTACACTTCTAAACATATCCTATATCTACTACATCACCCAGCCCTTTAACGCCAAACACTCACCATCCTTTCATATAACCAACCATCTTACCCCACCAATCTTATACCCACATATCCCAATATCTCCCTGCCTATATCCTATAAAAAAATCTACTCTTTCCCTATAAACTTATCACTCCTCATAAGTACCCTACCGCCTCAGTAACTAACAAAACCCTCACAAATCTAATAAAGCTCAACCTAGATTCTAAGCAGTCCAAATACCTCTCCAACCTAATCCTACATCTAACTACCATTCTACTATCTGAAGATATACACCCTAACCCAGGCCCCCACCTCCCCCTCTACAGATAAAAGAGGTAGGTAGAATAGATTTAACACCCAAAGTATAGCTAATAAAATCCCTAACCTCCATGCCTGGCTCACACATAATAAACCTGACATCCTGTCTATCTCTGAAACTTGGTTAAAACCCCATATAAAAACTTCTGAAATAACACCACCCAACTATTCTATCATTAGAAAAGATAGAACCCACAAAAAGGGGGGAGGAGTAGCTCTTGTATAGTTATCCTCCTTATCAGTTACTCACTATAACAAACCTACTCCCCACTTCAATAATGCCGAATTACTCCTAGCACTACTTCAAGTTAATAAACACAAACACATATGTATAGCCTCCCTTTACGTCTCCCCTGGTGACAATATTTCTACACTCGAGGACATCCTCTCCTGTCTTTCTACCAATATTAGAAATGAAACAATAATTCTGGGAGACATGAATATCAATTGATCCTCCATTCAGTCTCCCACAAACCCACTAAACATCAACCTCAACAATTTCTCACAGCTAATCAACTCTATAACCCTGCCCTCTAAAAACCTCTCTAGTGGTAGTACCCTAGACTGGATTTTAGTCCCTCACCCCTATTATTTCTCCGACAGTGGCACCCTTCCCTATCCCCTTAGTGACCACCTACCCACATTCACACATCGACTTCTTTCACCCTTACACCTTACTCATAATTCTACTACTATTCGCTACCAAAAAAACTTCAAGCCTACTATCTTTTCCAACTCTCTAAAAGCAATAAACTGGAACACTCTAAAAATTCTACCCCTGGAAAACGCAGTTGCCCACTTCAACTCAATTTTCCTAAACCTCTTAGACCTTCATGCTCCTATAAAGACAAAAAGAATAAAAATAAAAACTGCCTCTTGGCCAACCAAAAACACACTAGCGACCGTGCGCCTCAGCGATAAAGTCTGGGCACATTACCAGAAAAATAAGACTTCCCACACCCATAATGACTACAAAACACTTGGAAACAAAGTCAAAAAGCTTATCATTACTGATCGACAGAATTACTTCTCCATACTCCAAAACAACCATAAAACAAACCCTCAAAAATTCTGGAAAGGAATCTCCACCCTCCTTAATCCCAGCAAAACAGATAACCCCAGCCCAAACCCTAATGCTCCAGACATAGATTTGGCTACACAATTTAACTCTTTTTTCATAGATTCTATTTCCAAACTAACCTCATCCTTCTCTAACACCACCACACACTCCACTTCACCCCATCTTCCTCTAACACTACACTCCCCACTTCTGCTTCTCCCTTCATTTCTTCTCCATCACCACCACCCTCAAATACCCTCTCTTCCCAGTCTTCACCTTTTTCATTAAAACCTATACCCACATCTACCATAAAAAAACTTTTTCAGAAATTGAAGCCATGCTCTAATAACCAACATTCTTCATACTTTCTTAGCATAGCTGCCGAAATCATTGCCTACCCCATCAGCATACTAATCAACCGCTCTATCCAAGATAAAGTCTTGTATCCCAAATTTGGAAAAAGGCTTTTATCATACCTCTGCATAAAGGTGGCAACAATTACAATATCACTAATTTCCATCCCATCGCCATTCTATCTCCCATCTCTAAACTCCTAGAAAAGTGTATCCATCTACAACTCCTACCCCATATCACAGACAATCTACTAACTCCCACACAACATGGTTTTAGACCCGGTCACAGCACTATGACCGCCCCCCATTCCTTCCTAGAAACTGTGAATAAAGCCCGGGACTCTGGCCACATTGTTTCTACCCTCCTACTTGACCTCTCTAAGGCCTTCACCACTATCTCTCAATCTTCTTCTAACTAAACTCTCTAAGCTTAACCTAACCCCTTCCTCTCTGAACTGGTTCACCAGTTACTTATCCAATAGATATCAAGCAGTAAAATGGAAAAAAGCCACCTCCTCATTCCGTAACACCCCAACTGGAGTTCCCCAGGGATCCATACTAGGTCCCCCTCCTCTTCAATATATTTATACACGATTTCCGCCACTCCATCTCTTTCACAAATATAATCCAATATGCAGATAATTCAACTATTATCTGTTCTGCCACCTCCATCCCGACACTCCTAAATCTTACACAAGACGCGTTCTCAATCACCGAACAATGGATGAAAAAAAAAAAAATCACCTAGCACTCAATGCCTCTAAAACGAAATTAATGGTATTTACCCCCTCTAAAGCGAACTCTTTCAATATAAGCACATTCTCTATCATTAGCCAAAACAATACATCTCTTGAATTGGTATCAGAGGTCAAATTACTAGGGGTCCAAATTGACAATCAGCTTAAATTCAACTCCCACCTACAACTAAATATAAAAAAAAAACACCAAAAACTTGGCATGCTGTACCGACAAAATTATTACCTCACCCCCTCCACTAAATTCACTCGGTCTACATTTCTCATCCCCTCTCCCCTCTATGGAGCCCCACTCTTAACTAACCTACAATCTTCCCTTAAAACACAACTCTCCTCTTGCTATAACAAAATTGTCAAGTTTGCCACCAGCCATGAGTCCTCCACCCATCATTGTACATCTCTCCACAAATTAAAATGGCTAGAATTATCCAATCATTTCACCTACACTCAAATTACTCTTGCACACAAGCTCATTTTCAACCCCTCCCTTTGTCCCTGCCTTTCCTCTGCCTTTAAAATGCACCTCCCCAATAGACTACTAAGATCTAACAACCAAAACCTGACAAAACTATATAAACCAACTCATCCCCCAGGTAAAAATCTCCTATCCTATGGTCTAGCACATCTCTGGAACTCTCTATCACCATCCATCTGAACCACCTCAAACCACTTTTCTTTCAAAAAATTTCTTCACTCGCATCTAATATCCCAGTAGGAATGCTCCTGCTCCCACCCCACATAATCGCCTCCCTTCTAGATACTGGCAACATCCATTTCACTTACTCTCTTAACTCATACATCCTGATCTTGCATGTACTAAAGCTAGTTACAATTAATGTATTAGAATGCACCTCTTAAGTGCAAGGTTTTTTAAGATGAAATGGCTTCTCAGTATTTATATTGTAATGTTTGTCACTAGTCTGTAGTGTTTGTAATGATTGTAACCTAAACCTTACTGTAATCTTGCTTGTTTTTGGAGCTTTTCTCCCCAGGACTCCATTGAAAACGGGTTCATCTTGGCTAAAAGGACTATCCTGGTAAACCAACTGCAAATAAATAAAATAAAACAAATTGTCAGCTTATTCATCTTGGGTGATATAGGCCACTGTATGAATGGACATCATGCCTGCAATAAGCAGTTTTCTACATAATGGTGACCAGAGTATATGGGATTACTCATCTACACACCCACAGCAAGCATTCGGATTTTACAATTGTAATAGTGAAAGGGAGATAGGAGCATAGCTATGAAAGCCCCATTCAACACAGTGATTACAGCAGTGCACTTAGACCCTGAACAAGCCAGCAGGCTCTCACCTCCTAAGGAGAGAATACTGCTGTGTAAGCAATCTTACTATAACAGTAGATGTTGAAATAGATTACCGCTGCCGCAGTCGTAAGCAGCATGAGTAAGTGTCCAGCTGAGCCATGCAGGAGCAGAGGACTGCTTTCTCTCATGTAGCAAACAGGACATCTGGAAGGCCCTAGTCAGATACGGCCTTGGATACATAGCTCCAGGAAATGAGGTTTGTGAGGTTTGGTTGCAGAAAGAGAAGACCACAAAAGCTTGTGAGAATTTTCCACTACATTTGGATATAGCAGCAATGTTCAAACACCAGATGTAACTGCATGAAAGTATGCTGCTTCTGAAACCATAACCTCACAGTTCACTGCAACACATGTCCTAATGCATGCAAACATCATAAACATCACAGAAAAGTACAGTTTTGTACCTACCATAAATGTAGATGTTCGAAGATCCACATTGCTGCAGTCATAACCTGTGGGTAGTCCGCTGTCCTCGGTTGGCCCGAATACCAAAGTGTTAGGCTGGCGTCGGTCATGGTCGCTCAGATCTGACGTCAGTACGCCGTGGTACTAAAGCGCATGACCGACGCCATATCCTCAGTCTTTCTTGCCCCAGATGTCAGAAGGCCTTAAAAAGAAAGGCCATAGCCAAAAATAGAAAAATACCCAATCACCAAAATAGCAACAATAGATACACCACAAACCACACAGCCACCCCAAACTACAGAGGGAAAGGAGGGAGGGTAAATTGGACTGCAGCAATGTGGATCTTCGAACATCTACATTTATGGTAGGTACAAAACTGTACTATGTTCTTCATCTCACATTGCTGCAGTCATAACCTGTGGGTAGAATCCCAAAGCAAAGGTAAAGGGAGGTTGGTAAAATCAGATAGCATTAGGAGCTGCTAACATGCCCTGTAAAACTGCAGTGGCAAACCCAGCCCTAGATTTGGAATAAAGAGGAAGATGGTAATGTTTAGAAAAAGTGTGCACTGAACTCCAGGTAGCTGCCTCTAAAATATCCTTAGTAGCTACTCCCCTTAAAAAAGCAGTAGAAGTGGCAGTAGCCCTAGTGGAATGAGGTCTGATTCCAGCCGGAACCTCCTTACCATGATGAGAATAACAAAAAGCAATGCAATGGCCAATCCACTTAGAAATAGTTTGTTCTGAAACAGGTTTTCCTTGAGATCCCAAGGCAAAAGAAATGAATAACTGCTGGGACTGTCTGAACCCTTTAGTTCTGCTCAAATAATAACGTAACTGCCTGTGAATGTCCAAAGAATGCAAAATTTTCTCCCCCTTATTTTGGGGATCAGCATAAAATGTAGGCAGATGAATAGATTGGTTTAAGGCCACATTAGAAACAACTTTAGGCATAAAAGTAGGATTAGTACGTAGTGAGACCCTATCCTTATGAAATATCAGGAAGGGTTCAACTGCCATTAGAGCCTGTAATTCAGATACCCTTCTAGCAGACGTAATGGCCAACAAAAAAGCAGTCTTCCAAGACAAAAACTTCAACTCTGAAGTAGCTGCAGGTTCAAAAGGAGGTAAAGTGAGCTTTTCCAACACAAAATTGAGATCCCAGGAAGGAGTAGGAGCTCTACGTGGGGGTCTTATGTTCTTTGCCCCTCTAAGAAATTGCTTGAACAAAGGGTGAGAGAATAATGGTGGGTCACAGTCATAGTGAGCAGAAATGGCTGCAGCATGAACTTTTACAGAGGAGAAAGACAAACCCTTGTCTAATAATTCTGTAAGATACTGAAGTGAAACACTCAAATTAGGCACTGAAACATCAAAGCTCTTTGTTTTGCTCCAAAGAAAAAATCTCCTCCATTTAACAGCATAAACTTTCCTTGTACTAGGCCTTCTGGCCTCCAAAATGACATTCAAAACTTGTTGAGGAAGCTGCGACCCCCCCAGGGTCTAAAACAGAATACGCCAGGCTGTCAGATGCAGGGACTGAATCCTGACATTGCGGAAATGATTGCTTGCCTGGGACAAAAGGTGTGGAATTAGTGGCAAAGGCCAAGGAGGCTCCCATACTAAAGTCCTCAGCAGAGGGTACCAGTGCTGCCGTGGCCAATCTGGAGCTATCAGAATCATGCAAGGCTTGTCCTGCCTGACCTTTAGGAGCACCTTGGGAAGGAGAGGCAGAGGAGGAAAGGCATAAACGTGAAGGTTGTTCCAACTGAATGATAGAGCATCCACTTTCCAAGCTTTTGGGTGAAACAGCTTTGTGCAAAACTTTGGCAGTTGGTAATTCAGTGGAGAAGCAAACAGATCTATGTCTGGAGTCCCCCACGCCACAGTCAACTGTTGAAAAACATGAGGATCCAATTTCCACTCATGGGGATCCACCATCTGTCTGCTCAAAACATCTGCTAAGGAGTTCTGTGCTCCTGGCAGAAACCTTGCCTGAAGGGTGAGGTGCAAACTGAGAGCAGTCTCCCACAAAATCATAGCTTGTCTGCAAAGAGGGTACGAATGGGTACCCCCCTGCTTGTTGATGTACCACATGACTGTTGTGTTGTCTGTTTGAATCAACACTAGTCCTGGGTGAAGTAGATCCTTGAAAGCCATCAATGCAAATTGGACTGCTAACATCTCCTTCATGTTGATATGCAAATGTTGTAGTCTGGCAGGCCACGTGTCTTGAACCCATTTTCCATTGAAGTGTGCTCCCCAAGCCATGTCTGAGGCATCTGTCGCTAAGATCTGACTCGCCTCTGGTCGGGTCACAGAGGGTCCCTTGTTTAGGTGACATTCCTGAGCCCACCACAAAAATTCCCTTTGGATGCAAGGTATCATCTGAATGACAGTGTCCAAATCGTGGCAGTGTTGAGTCCATACGCTTTTGAGATACCATTGTAGCTTCCTCATATGCAGTTTGGCATTGGGAAGCACCAGAATACAAGATGCCATGAACCCCAAGGCTTGAAGGACTGTCCTTGCAGTCAGCCTGGACCTTAGAGACAATTGTTGGAAGTAAAGGGTAAGATTTCTTTGTTTGTCCGGGGTCAAAATGCCATCTGAGAGGCTGTATTCAGTCTCACACCCAGAAAGCACATGTCCTGAGAGGGTACTAGACTGGACTTTGTTTCGTTCACAGAATACCCTAGGCACCTTAACACTGCCATAACATACTGTAGATGGTGAAGTAACTTGACTTTGTCTTGAGCCAGAATCAGGCAATCGTCCAAATAAGGATAAATTTGTATTCCCCTTAACCTTAAGAAGGCTATCACCGGTGCCAGGACCTTTGTGAACACCCTGGGCACAGTAGATAAGCCAAAGGGCAATGCAGAGAACTGATAATGTAAAGTCCCAGCCACGCAGGAACCTCCTGCAGCTGGGCCTGATAGGAATGTGAAGATAAGCCTCTTTGAGATCCAGAGTTACCATCCAGTGATCTTTACCTAATAGAGGCAGAAGTTGTTGCAAAGTTAACATCTTGAATTTTGGAATGTCCAGGTATGTGTTGAGAATAGACAAGTCCAGAATTGGCCTCCAAGTGTTTCCTTTCTTTGGTACAAGAAACAGGCGAGAATAAAATCCTAGGCCTACTTCTGACGGAGGGACCTCCTGGATAGCCCCCCCATGTTTAGAAGTAAAGAAATCTGTTTGTGAGCCTCCACCTTTTGCTGAGAAGGAACGTCTGGCATGCCTTTGAAAGAAGGCAAGGTGTGAAAATAAAACTTGTAGCCTCGATCTATAATGTCCAACACCCATTTGTCCTGAGTGACTAAAAGCCAATTTTGCCTGAAAAGTGCCAACTTTCCTCCCAGAGGAGCTGCCAGACAGAAGGGATCTGGCAGCTGGAGATACAGGTCATTGGGTCTGTTTACGAAAAGGCTGGCCCCTGCCCTCACCTGAAGATTGTGCAGGGGAACTCCACGTCCTAGGCCTGAAAGAACCTTGAGCATGAGCTCTGCCCCTACCACGTCTAAATCTGCCCCTAGACTGTAAATCAGAAGGATAAGCCCATCCCTTAGTAGGCCAATTTCTGCTAAACTTAGGGGGCTGCACCTGTAAAAAATCCTTAACTGTTTGCATAGACTTAGCTTTGTCTTCCATTTTCTTCAAATCTGACTCCACAGGAGAACCAAACAGAACTTCAGACTGAAGGGGAGCATCCAAAATTCGAGCTTTAACATGCTCTGACAAGTTCTGATCCTTAAGCCAGGCGTGCCTACGAATAACTGATCCAGTGGCAGCCACCCTGGAAGAGGCCTGAAGAGCATCAAAACCACACTGCAAAGAATGCTTACCCACCTGATCAGAGGCATGAACTAAATCCTGCAATTCCTTACCCTCAATGCCCTCTGCCAAAGCATCTACCTTAGATTTCAACTGACTTAGGAGAAAATTCTGGTACTTCAGCATATGAAACTGGCAATTCAAAGCCCTCATTGCTAGAGTGGAAGAGGTATACACTTTTTTACCCCACCTATCCAAAGCTCTAGAATCTTTATCCATAGGAACTGGATTCTTTACAACAGAAGCCCTGACACCCTTAGGTCCCTGGCTAATAGTTTCGAGGTCAGCTCTCGGGCTCTTATACAAATATTTATGAGCCTCAGGCACTCTGTAATACCTGTCTGGCTTGACCGGGGCAGGAGGCAAAGAATCAGGATTAAGGGAAGCTTCAGAGAAAACATCCTGAACAACATCCAAAACAGGGGGTATAGCCAAGGGCCTATGCTGTGGTAAAAACAAAAATTCCCTAAGTCTCTTTCTAGAATGTGAGAAATCCTGACCTTCCCACTTAAAATGCTCTCTCATGGAATGCAGGGTTTCAGAAAAAGAAAAATCCTCTGGGGGGGAAGCAGAAGGACTAGAATCCTCTGCATCTGAGTCAGAATAAGGAGGAAAATCCTGAATGTCTTCAGCCGAAGACTCAGAGTAATCTGAGGAATGCTCCAATCCCTCCACCTCTGGCTCCACCCTAGGCCTCTTATCTGGAGGGGGCAAAGAACCCCTGATTAAGGTAATTAAATCTTCTGCCATTTTCAGCATATGCTTTTTAGGTACAGAACCCGCAGAACTAGGGCTGACGCCAGAGGAAGACAAACCAGGCCTGACCTTGGAAGGTACCTTAGAGACAGAAGTAGAAGGCCTAACCACCTTATGCAAAGAAGGGACTACAGAGACCTGAGAGGCCCCCTCAGCCTGACCCGACTCCTGAGAGGCCACATCCTGCAAAACTAAAGGCTCCCCCTGAGACTCAGCTGAAACCTCGGCTGGATCCACAGATTCCATCGTAGTTTCTAAAGAACCGGCGTCCGTAACGGACGACTCATCCTGCTTGGACTTTAACGACTTTCCCTTACACTTCTTAGCGGTAGCGGGCGTCGGAGGATCCAACGGCATATTGTAATTACACCGCTTACCGAAGACAAGCCTAGCACAATCTAACCTGCGTTTAATGGTGCGCTTATTAAATCTAGCACAAAAGCAACACCCGACTACGTCGTGCTCAGGCCCCAAACAAGGAATACAAAGAGATTGGTAATCCCTATGAGGTATCTGTGTCCCACAAGAAATACAATTATTCACTTTTTCTGACATCCGGATTTAACTGAGGCAAGAAAAAACAAAAATATTCCCCAACGGGGGTACTTAGCCCAACTTGGTCTTCGGTCTGAAACTCAGAATACGAAAATTTCAGGACGCCTAACGGCACTTGCAAAACGCTGCTTCTGCTTCAGACCATGCGGCAAGAAAGACTGAGGATATGGCATCGGTCGTGCGCTTTAGTACCACGGCATACTGACGTCAGATCTGAGCGACCATGACCGACGCCAGCCTAACACTTTGGTATTCGGGCCGACCGAGGACAGCGGACTACCCACAGGTTATGACTGCAGCAATGTGAGATGAAGAACATCCACCAAAGCTAGAAGGTACAGCACAATCCTTGCCTGGACCTGGACCTGCACTGCATCCTCACTCAAGTGTCCAAAGCTATAATTCCTCCTCTCTAAGGGCAGGAAGGATCATCAATGAATGCCCAACTCCAAGGTGATAAAAGCCTTCACCTAAACAGGATCCAGAGATGACTTCCTTTGGTTTATGGCCATTCCTGGGAAGTACCTACAAGTAGGGATTCTTCTACAAGTATGTAGACAGGCCTACTAGGATCCATTTATCAAGTAAGGGAACACCAGCAGAGCCGGCTTCCATAAGGCTTCTCCCATCATGTCCTATATATCTTGGTGAACAGCTACTCTGGGATCCAAAAGCAACACTTTTTACTAGAAGTGATACCCACTCAGAGTGAACCAGAGGAATCTCTCATAATGGACCCCAAATTCTAATACGTCAAATAAACATTCATAATGTCAGGTAACACAAATAACTGCAGGAGAAAAGGTATATTCCTTTGCCCCACAACTACCTGGAACTGGATGCAACTGGTATGCTGGGCTTCATGTCACCCAGATCCAGAATTTGGGACCACTAACAGCAAGAAAAAAAAACTCATATATGCAAAGATGGAACAGCCCTTACAATCCATCTGTGCAGAAGATTCTGAGCTTGATCCAACAGCCTCACTTAACCAGACTGATCTGCCAATGAAGTTCTTTCTGAGAGAAAAAAAGCTGGTTCCAGAGCACGGCCAACACTGACAATACCTAGTACCAAACAGTAATTTCTGACAGTATTCCAAATCAAGACAAACTCCTAAAAAGTACAGTTGTGTACACCTACCATAAATGTAGATGTTAGAGAGTGTCTTCAAGTTGCAGTCATGATTGTAGGGTTCTCCCCTGCCGGCAGGCAGTCCTCGGTCGGCCAGAATCCCAAAGTCTGGGTCCGGCGTCGGCTGTTCAACCATGCTCCCTGAAGTCAGAGTGCCAGGAGTACAAAGCTGACAGCCGACGCCATCTTCTCCAGTTTTTCTTGCCCCAGATGTCAGGAGTCCCAAAATGAAAAAGGTCCCATAACCTTTGCAAATACACCTCAGAAGAATGGTGAAAAAAAAAAAGGAACCACACAAGTAAAAATAAGAGGGGACAGGAGGGAGGGAAAACCAGACTGCAACAGTGAAGACACTCGAACATCTACATTTATGGTAGGTGTACACAACTGTACTATGTTCATCGTGTTTCACTGTTGCAGTCATGACTGTAGGGTAGAATCCCAAAGCTGAAAGAAAGGGAGGTGGTCATAAAGAAGGGGCGGCTATAAGGCCCTGCAAGACTGCAGAGGCAAAGCCTGCCCTAGACTTAGAGTAGAGAGGTAAATTGTAGTGCTTAGAAAAAGTATGCACTGAACTCCAAGTTGCAGCTTCCAAAATGTCTTTGGTAGGAACTCCCCTGAGGAAGGCTGCAGAAGTGGCAGCAGCTCTGGTGGAATGAGTCCCTGGGATTTGCTTTCTATGGTGTGAAAAACAAAATCTGATTCCATGAGCAATCCATTTAGAAATGGTCTGTTTTGAAATGGCTTTACCTTGGGAACTTGAAGCATAAGAAACAAACAATTGTTCTGATTTTCTGATTGCCTTGGTTCTGTCCAGGTAAAAACGTAGTTGTGTGTGTACATCCAAGGAATGTAAGATCCTTTCCCCTTTATTTTGAGGAGTGGGGAAAAAGGTTGGCAAGTGGATAGTTTGATTTAAAGCCATTTTGGAAACCACCTTAGGCATGAAGGTAGGATTAGTCCTCAAAGATACCCTGTCTTGATGAAAAATAATATAAGGTTCCACAGCCATAAGAGCTTGTAACTCTGAAACTCTCCTGGCAGAGGTTAGGGCTAACAAGATAGCTGTCTTCCAAGACAAAAACGTGATGTCAGAAGAGGCAGCAGGCTCAAAAGGAGGCAAGGTTAGTTTTTCCAAAACATAGTTGAGATCCCAAGCAGGAATGGGAGGGGATCTAGGAGGTCTTAAGTTCTTAGCACCTCTGAGAAACTGTCTCATGAGCTGGTGGGAAAAGATGGGAGGGTCTGTATTATAATGAGCAGAAATAGCAGAAGCATGCATCTTAATGGAAGAGAAAGAGAGACCCTTATGCAAGGGATCTGTCAAGTAAAGTAAAATTAAGGTAATGTTAGGAAGAAGAGGATCAGAATCCTGAGCCTGCATCCAGGAACAAAATCGTTTCCATTTTCCTGCATAAGATTTTCTAGTGCTAGGACGTCTGACTTCTAAAATGACATCCATGACCTGCTTGTGTAGGAAAGAAGAAATCAAAGGTCCTGGATTAACCAGGCTACCAGGTTGAGAGTTCTGACATGAGAGTGTAGAACCTGACCCTGATGTTGGGACAGAAGGTTCGGAGACTGAGGTAAAACCCAAGGGGGCTCCAGACATAGGTTTTTTAGAGTTGGATACCAAAACTGCCGAGGCCAATTTGGAGCCAGCAAGATTATCATCTTGGGCTTGTCCTGTTTTATCTTCAATAAGACCTGTGGAAGAAGAAGAAGAGGCAGAAAGGCATATCCCGAGAGGTTCCTCCAACTGAATGACAGGGCATCCACTTTCCAAGCTTCTCTGTGGAAAGTCCTGTGCAAAAATTCTGTAGTTGATGATTGAGATGGGATGCAAAGAGGTCTATGTGAGGACATCCCCAGACTGCTGTTATCATCCTGAATATTTTGGTGTCCAGCATCCACTCGTGTGGATCCGAAAGGTTTCTGCTCAGACTGTCTGCCAGGAAGTTTTGTTTCCCTGGTAGAAACTGAGCTTGAAAATCCAGATTGCAAGCTAGAGCTGTGTTCCATAGATCCATGGCTAGTCTGCAAAGGGGGTAGGAATGAGATCCCCCTTGCTTATGTACCACATAACTGTGGTGTTGTCTGTCCACATTAGTTGTTGTCCTGGTTGTAAAAGATTCCTGAAGGCCAATAGAGCTTTCTGAACGGCTAACATTTCCTTTAAATTGATATGCAGGTGCTTCTGATAGTTTGTCCAAAGGCCCTGCAGACAGTTGCCCTGAAAATGGGCTCCCCAAGCATAATCCGAGGCGTCCGTGGTTAGAAACTGAGTGGCAGGAATCAGACGGAAGGGTTTCCCTTTGTTTAGAGCACATGCCCTGGACCACCAAAGAAATTCCTTTTGAAGGCAAGGAAGGACGGAGATCAGTATGTCTAAACTGTGGCAATGCTGAGACCATACACTTTTTAGGTACCACTGTATTTTCCTCATGTGTAGTCTTGCATATGGTACGAGAAGGATGCAGGAGGCCATGTAACCCAAAGCCTGCAGGAATTTCCTTGCAGATAGTCGAGTTAAAGTTGCCAAGGTTTTGAAAGTTGAAGCCAGCTGTAATTGTTTTTCGGATGTCAGAAATGCCATCTGGGTTGTGGTGTTTAGAAGAGCACCCAGAAAAGTTATCTGTTGTGATGGTGTCAAATTTGACTTTTTTATGTTTACAGAGAATCCCAGGAACTTGAGGAGGTTCTGTACAAATTCTAGATGCTGGAGTAAGACATCCTTGCTGTCTGCCTGAATTAGACAATCGTCCAGATAAGGGTAAATTTGAATTCCCTTGAGTCTGCAGTAAGCTACTACTGGAGCCAGGCATTTGGTGAAGACCCTCGCAGTAGACAATCCAAAGGGCAGCGCAGAGAATTGAAAGTGCCTAGATCCGGCCTTGAACCTGAGGTATTTTCTGCGATCCTGCCTGATGGGAATGTGTAAATATGCCTCCTTTAAATCCAAAATTACCATCCATGCATTTTTGGACAGCATTGGAAGTAGCTGCTGTAGAGTAAGCATCTTGAATTTTGGAATCTCTAGAAAGGTGTTCAAGACCGACAGATCCAGAATGGGTCTCCATGAGTTTTGCTTCCTGGGGACTAGAAAGAGCCTTGAGTAAAAACCTTGTCCCATCTCTGAAAGTGAAACCAGTTCTATGGCATTCATAACCAAAAGAGCTTCCACCTGGTTTAAGGCCTCCGTCCATTGATGTTTTGGAAGGTCTGGCCATCCGCTTGGCCTTGGCAAGGTATGAAAATGGAATTTGTAACCTCTTAAAACCACATCCAAAACCCACTTGTCTTGGGTTATTAGAGTCCAATTTTGATAAAAAAGAGAAAGTTTTCCTCCGAGAGGGGCTTCCAGGCAAGATGTTCCTGTAGCCCAACAGAGGGAGTCACTGAGTTAGTTTCCTTTGAGTTTGTGACCTGTCCTCTCCTCCCCTAGGGGTGGAAGCAGTCCGCTGTCTTGGTCTATAAGAAGCTTGCGTTTGAGGCCTTCCTCTGGAGCGTCTATAGCTACCCTTCTGAGGCCTGTCTGAAGTGGGAAAGGACCAATGTTTTTGAAGGCCAATTCCTGCTGAATCTAGGTGGCTGTACTTGTAAGAAATCTTTAACTGTTTGCATGGATTTTGCCTTATCCTTCCATCTTTTTAATCACCTCTTCAGCTTTTGATCCAAACAAAACATTATGCTGAACAGGAGCATCCAATAATTTAGCCTTTACATGTTCAGGCAAATTTTGTTCCTTTAGCCATGCATGCCTTCTAATGACTGTGCGGAGGCAGCAGCCTACAAGAAGCCTCAAGGCATCAAATCCACAGTGTAAACCATGCTTCCCAACTTGTTCAGTGGCATGCAGTAAGTCATGTAATTCCTCATCATCTGCACAGGCAGAAATGGAAGTAAGCTTTTGTTTTAAAACAGACAAGAGAAATTGCTGGTATTTCAGCATATGAAACTGACAGTTTAAAGCCCTAATGGACAAAGTAGCAGAAATTTCCACTTTTTTGCCCCATCTTTCTGAGGATCGAGAATCCTTTTCAGTAGGAATGGGATTTTTGGCAGAGGCGGCCTTAACCCCCTTAGGACCCTAAGAAATGGTTTCAGGGTCAGCAGAAGGGTACTTGTATAAAAACTGGTGGGAATCAGGAACCCTGTAATATCTATCAGGTTTAACAGGAGCAGGAGGAAAAGAGTCAGGGGGTTAAGTTAGCCTCTGCAAAGGCATCATCCACAATATCCAAAACAGGAGGAATAGCTAGGGGACTATGTAGGGGAAGAAGAAAATCCCTCAGTCTTTTCTTAGATTCCAAATACTCCTGTCCTTCCCAGTGGAAATGTTCCCTCATTTCATGCAAAGTTTCCCCAAAAGAGAAATCCTTAGGGGGAGAAGCTGAAGGAATGGATTCCTCGTCATCAGAATCCTCATAAGGAGGGAAAGAATATTCCTGGTCAGAAGAAGAAACTGAAGAAACAGAAGCCTGATCAGAGGAATCATAATAAACATCCTGCCTTGGCCTTTTACCTGGAGGGGAATGAGAACCCCTAGTCATAGTAAGTAAATCCTCCGCCATCTTGATTAACTGTTTCTGTGACTTGGGAGCTGGTTCAGAAGAGGCCTGTGTTGCAGTCTGATTTAGAAGGAGTCTTTGCCTTTGGCTTTGCCTTTATTAGAAGCGGAGTAGGCCTGTAAACCCCTTCGGAAGCCGGTACCTGCACAGCGGCTCCGGACCCATCCGAAGGAGCATTGTCCGAAGGTCCTGCAATAGAAATATTTAAAGGCCTGGTTGGCTTCTCATGAGAGTCCGTTTTGGCCATCGGTTCTGAAATGGACGACGACAGGGCTGCAAAAGCGCCTCACTGGCGGCGGCTGAAGCTGTCTCCGCTTGTGCGCTATCATCAGATTTGGACCCGGAGGATTGGGCAAGTCTGAGAAGGCTTGAAGGACTGTCCTTGCAGTCAGCCTGGACCTTAGAGACAATTGTTGGAAGTAAAGGGTAAGATTTCTTTGTTTGTCCGTGGTCAAAAATGCCATCTGAGAGGCTGTATTCAGTCTCACACCCAGAAAGCACATGTCCTGAGAGGGTACTAGACTGGACTTTGTTTCGTTCACAGAATACCCTAGGCACCTTAACACTGCCATAACATACTGTAGATGGTGAAGTAACTTGACTTTGTCTTGAGCCAGAATCAGGCAATCGTCCAAATAAGGATAAATTTGTATTCCCCTTAACCTTAAGAAGGCCATCACCGGTGCCAGGACCTTTGTGAACACCCTGGGCGCAGTAGATAAGCCAAAGGGCAATGCAGAGAACTGATAATGTAAAGTCCCAGCCCGAAAACGCAGGAACCTCCTGCAGCTGGGCCTGATAGGAATGTGAAGATAAGCCTCTTTGAGATCCAGAGTTACCATCCAGTGATCTTTGCCTAATAGAGGCAGAAGTTGTTGCAAAGTTAACATCTTGAATTTTGGAATGTCCAGGTATGTGTTGAGAATAGACAAGTCCAGAATTGGCCTCCAAGTGTTTCCTTTCTTTGGTACAAGAAACAGGCGAGAATAAAATCCTAGGCCTACTTCTGACGGCGGGACCTCCTGGATAGCCCCCCATGTTTAGAAGTAAAGAAATCTGTTTGTGAGCCTCCACCTTTTGCTGAGAAGGAACGTCTGGCATGCCTTTGAAAGGAGGCAAGGTGTGAAAATAAAACTTGTAGCCTCGATCTATAATGTCCAACACCCATTTGTCCCGATGACTAAAAGCCAATTTTGCCTGAAAAGTGCCAACTTTCTTCCCAGCGGAGCTGCCAGACAGAAGGGATCTGGCAGCTGGAGATACAGGTCATTGGGTCTGTTTACGAAAAGGCTGGCCCCTGCCCTCACCTGAAGATTGTGCAGGGGAACTCCACGTCCTAGGCCTGAAAGAACCTTGAGCATGAGCTCTGCCCCTACCACGTCTAAATCTGCCCCTAGACTGTAAATCAGAAGAAGGATAAGCCCATCCCTTAGTAGGCCAATTTCTGCTAAACTTAGGGGGCTGCACCTGTAAAAAATCCTTAACTGTTTGCATAGACTTAGCTTTGTCTTCCATTTTCTTCAAAACTTGACTCCACAGGAGAACCAAACAGAACTTCAGACTGAAGGGAGCATCCAAAATTCGAGCTTTAACATGCTCTGACAAGTTCTGATCCTTAAGCCAGGCGTGCCTCACGAATAACTGATCCAGTGGCAGCCACCCTGGAAGAGGCCTGAAGAGCATCAAAACCACACTGCAAAGAATGCTTACCCACCTGATCAGAGGCATGAACTAAATCCTGCAATTCCTTACACTCAATTCCCTCTGCCAAAGCATCTACCTTAGATTTCAACTGACTTAGGAGAAAATTCTGGTACTTCAGCATATGAAACTGGCAATTCAAAGCCCTCATTGCTAGAGTGGAAGAGGTATACACTTTCTTACCCCACCTATCCAAAGCTCTAGAATCTTTATCCATAGGAACTGGATTCTTTACAACAGAAGCCCTGACACCCTTAGGTCCCTGGCTAATAGTTTCCGAGTCAGCTCTCGGGCTCTTATACAAATATTTATGAGCCTCAGGCACTCTGTAATACCTGTCTGGCTTGACCGGGGCAGGAGGCAAAAGAATCAGGATTAAGGGAAGCTTCAGAGAAAACATCCTGAACAACATCCAAAACAGGGGTATAGCCAAGGGCCTATGCTGTGGTAAAACAATAATTCCCTAAGTCTCTTTCTAGAATGTGAGAAATCCTGACCTTCCCACTTAAAATGCTCTCTCATGGAATGCAGGGTTTCAGAAAAAGAAAAAATCCTCTGGGGGGAGCAGAAGGACTAGAATCCTCTGCATCTGAGTCAGAATAAGGAGGAAAATCCTGAATGTCTTCAGCCGAAGACTCAGAGTAATCTGAGGAATGCTCCAATCCCTCCACCTCTGGCTCCACCCTAGGCCTCTTATCTGGAGGAGGCAAAGAACCCCTGATTAAGGTAATTAAATCTTCTGCCATTTTCAGCATCTGCTTTTTAGGTACAGAACCCGCAGAACTAGGGCTGACGCCAGAGGAAGACAAACCAGGCCTGACCTTGGAAGGTACCTTAGAGACAGAAGTAGAAGGCCTAACCACCTTATGCAAAGAAGGGACTACAGAGACCTGAGAGGCCCCCTCAGCCTGACCCGACTCCTGAGAGGCCACATCCTGCAAAACTAAAGGCTCCCCTGAGACTCAGCTGAAACCTCGGCTGGATCCACAGATTCCATCGTAGTTTCTAAAGAACCGGCGTCCGTAACGGACGACTCATCCTGCTTGGACTTTAACGACTTTCCCTTACACTTCTTAGCGGTAGCGGGCGGAGGATCAGCGGCATATTGTAATTACACCGCTTACCGAAGACAAGCCTAGCACAATCTAACCTGCGTTTAATGGTGCGCTTATTAAATCTAGCACAAAAGCGACACCCGACTACGTCGTGCTCAGGCCCCAAACAAGGAATACAAAGAGATTGGTAATCCCTATGAGGTATCTGTTTCCCACAAGAAATACAATTATTCACTTTTTCTGACATCCGGATTTAACTGAGGCAAGAAAAAACAAAAATATTCTAACGAAGTACTTAGCCCAACTTGGTCTTCGGTCAGAAACTCAGAATACGAAAATTTCAGGACCCCTAACGGCACTTGCAAAACGCTGCTTCTGCTTCGGACCATGCGGCAAGAAAGACTGAGGATATGGCATCGGTCGTGCGCTTTAGTACCACGGCATACTGACGTCAGATCTGAGCGACCATGACCGACGCCAGCCTAACACTTTGGTATTCGGGCCGACCGAGGACAGGGGACTACCCACAGGTTATGACTGCAGCAATGTGAGATGAAGAACATCCACCAAAGCTAGAAGGTACAGCACAATCCTTGCCTGGACCTGGACCTGCACTGCATCCTCACTCAAGTGGCCAAAGCTATAATTCCTCCTCTCTAAGGGCAGGAAGGATCATCAATGAATGCCCAACTCCAAGGTGATAAAAGCCTTCACCTAAACAGGATCCAGAGATGACTTCCTTTGGTTTATGGCCATTCCTAGGAAGTACCTACAAGTAGGGATTCTTCTACAAGTATGTAGACAGGCCTACTAGGATCCATTTATCAAGTAAGGGAACACCAGCAGAGCCAGCTTCCATAAGGCTTCTCCCATCATGTCCTATATATCTTGGTGAACAGCTACTCTGGGATCCAAAAGCAACACTTTTTACTAGAAGTGATACCCACTCAGAGTGAACCAGAGGAATCTCTCATAATGGACCTCAAATTCTAATACGTCAAATAAACATTCATAATGTCAGGTAACACAAATAACTGCAGGAGAAAAGGTATATTCCTTTGCCCCACAACTACCTGGAACTGGATGTAACTGGTATGCTGGGCTTCATGTCACCCAGATCCAGAATTTGGGACCACTAACAGCAAGAAAAAAAACTCATATATGCAAAGATGGAACAGCCCTTACAATCCATCTGTGCAGAAGATTCTGAGCTTGATCCAACAGCCTCACTTAACCAGACTGATCTGCCAATGAAGTTCTTTCTGGGAGAAAAAAAGCTGGTTCCAGAGCACGGCCAACACTGACAATACCTAGTACCAAACTAATTTCTGACAGTATTCCAAATCAAGACAAACTCCTAAAAAGTACAGTTGTGTACACCTACCATAAATGTAGATGTTAGAGAGTGTCTTCACTGTTGCAGTCATGATTGTAGGGTTCTCCCCTGCCGGCAGGCAGTCCTCGGTCGGCCAGAATCCCAAAGTCTGGGTCCGGCGTCGGCTGTTCAACCATGCTCCCTGAAGTCAGAGTGCCAGGAGTACAAAGCTGACAGCCGACACAATCTTCTCCAGTTTTTCTTGCCCCAGATGTCAGGAGTCCCAAAATGAAAAAGGTCCCATAACCTTTGCAAATACACCTCAGAAGAATGGTGGGAAAAAAAAGGAACCACACAAGTAAAAATAAGAGGGGACAGGAGGGAGGGAAAACCAGACTGCAACAGTGAAGACACTCGAACATCTACATTTATGGTAGGTGTACACAACTGTACTATGTTCATCGTGTTTCACTGTTGCAGTCATGACTGTAGGGTAGAATCCCAAAGTTGAAAGAAAGGGAGGTGGTCATAAAGAAGGGGCGGCTATAAGGCCCTGCAAGACTGCAGAGGCAAAGCCTGCCCTAGACTTAGAGTAGAGAGGTAGATTGTAGTGCTTAGAAAAAGTATGCACTGAACTCCAAGTTGCAGCTTCCAAAATGTCTTTGGTAGGAACTCCCCTGAGGAAAGCTGCAGAAGTGGCAGCAGCTCTGGTGGAATGAGTCCGTATACTCCCTGGGATTTGCTTTCCATGGTGTGAAAAACAAAATCTGATTCCATGAGCAATCCATTTAGAAATGGTCTGTTTTGAAATGGCTTTACCTTGGGAACTTGAAGCATAAGAAACAAACAATTGTTCTGATTTTCTGATGGCCTTGGTTCTGTCCAGGTAAAAACGTAGTTGTGTGTGTACATCCAAGGAATGTAAGATCCTTTCCCCTTTATTTTGAGGAGTGGGGAAAAAGGTTAGCAAGTGGATAGTTTGATTTAAAGCCATTTTGGAAACCACCTTAGGCATGAAGGTAGGATTAGTCCTCAAAGATACCCTGTCTTGATGAAAAATAATATAAGGTTCCACAGCCATAAGAGCTTGTAACTCAAACTCTCCTGGCAGAGGTTAGGGCTAACAAGATAGCTGTCTTCCAAGACAAAAATGTGATGTCAGAAGAGGCAGCAGGCTCAAAAGGAGGCAAGGTTAGTTTTTCCAAAACATAGTTGAGATCCCAAGCAGGAATGGGAGGGGATCTAGGAGGTCTTAAGTTCTTAGCACCTCTGAGAAACTGTCTCATGAGCTGGTGGGAAAAGATGGGAGGGTCTGTATTATAATGAGCAGAAATAGCAGAAGCATGCATCTTAATGGAAGAGAAAGAGAGACCCTTATGCAAGAGATCTGTCAAGTAAAGTAAAATTAAGGTAATGTTAGGAAGAAGAGGATCAGAATCCTGAGCCTGCATCCAGGAACAAAATCGTTTCCATTTTCCTGCATAAGATTTTCTAGTGCTAGGACGTCTGACTTCTAAAATGACATCCATGACCTGCTTGTTGAAAGAAGAAATCA
This sequence comes from Protopterus annectens, assembly GCF_019279795.1. NCBI lineage: Eukaryota > Metazoa > Chordata > Ceratodontiformes > Protopteridae > Protopterus > Protopterus annectens. Next base: position 480,051,895 of record NC_056730.1, read on the forward strand.
AAGGTCCTGGATTAACCAGGCTACCAGGCTGAGAGTTCTGACATGAGAGTGTAGAACCTGACCCTGATGTTGGGACAGAAGGTTCGGAGACTGAGGTAAAACCCAAGGGGGCTCCAGACATAGGTTTTTTAGAGTTGGATACCAAAACTGCCGAGGACAATTTGGAGCCAGCAAGATTATCATCTTGGGCTTGTCCTGTTTTATCTTCAATAAGACCTGTGGAAGAAGAAGAAGAGGCAGAAAGGCATATCCCGAGAGGTTCCTCCAACTGAATGACAGGGCATCCACTTTCCAAGCTTCTCTGTGGAAAGTCCTCGTGCAAAAATTCTGTAGTTGATGATTGAGATGGGACGCAAAGAGGTCTATGTGAGGACATCCCCAGACTGCTGTTATCATCCTGAATATTTTGGTGTCCAGCATCCACTCGTGTGGATCCGAAAGGTTTCTGCTCAGACTGTCTGCCAGGAAGTTTTGTTTCCCTGGTAGAAACTGAGCTTGAAGATCCAGATTGCAAGCTAGAGCTGTGTTCCATAGATCCATGGCTAGTCTGCAAAGGGGTAGGAATGAGATCCCCCTTGCTTATGTACCACATAACTGTGGTGTTGTCTGTCCACATTAGTTGTTGTCCTGGTTGTAAAAGATTCCTGAAGGCCAATAGAGCTTTCTGAACGGCTAACATTTCCTTTAAATTGATATGCAGGTGCTTCTGATAGTTTGTCCAAAGGCCCTGCAGACAGTTGCCCTGAAAATGGGCTCCCCAAGCATAATCCGAGGCGTCCGTGGTTAGAAACTGAGTGGCAGGAATCAGACGGAAGGGTTTCCCTTTGTTTAGAGCACATGCCCTGGACCACCAAAGAAATTCCTTTTGAAGGCAAGGAAGGACGGAGATCAGTATGTCTAAACTGTGGCAATGCTGAGACCATACACTTTTTAGGTACCACTGTATTTTCCTCATGTGTAGTCTTGCATATGGTACGAGAAGGATGCAGGAGGCCATGTAACCCAAAGCCTGCAGGAATTTCCTTGCAGATAGTCGAGTTAAAGTTGCCAAGGTTTTGAAAGTTGAAGCCAGCTGTAATTGTTTTTCGGATGTCAGAAATGCCATCTGGGTTGTGGTGTTTAGAAGAGCACCCAGAAAAGTTATCTGTTGTGATGGTGTCAAATTTGACTTTTTTATGTTTACAGAGAATCCCAGGAACTTGAGGAGGTTCTGTACAAATTCTAGATGCTGGAGTAAGACATCCTTGCTGTCTGCCTGAATTAGACAATCGTCCAGATAAGGGTAAATTTGAATTCCCTTGAGTCTGCAGTAAGCTACTACTGGAGCCAGGCATTTGGTGAAGACCCTGGGCAGTAGACAATCCAAAGGGCAGCGCAGAGAATTGAAAGTGCCTCGATCCGGCCTTGAACCTGAGGTATTTTCTGCAATCCTGCCTGATGGGAATGTGTAAATATGCCTCCTTTAAATCCAAAATTACCATCCATGCATTTTTGGACAGCATTGGAAGTAGCTGCTGTAGAGTAAGCATCTTGAATTTTGGAATCTCTAGAAAGGTGTTCAAGACCGACAGATCCAGAATGGGTCTCCATGAGTTTTGCTTCCTGGGGACTAGAAAGAGCCTTGAGTAAAAACCTTGTCCCATCTCTGAAAGTGAAACCAGTTCTATGGCATTCATAACCAAAAGAGCTTCCACCTGGTTTAAGGCCTCCGTCCATTGATGTTTTGGAAGGTCTGGCCATCCGCTTGGCCTTGGCAAGGTATGAAAATGGAATTTGTAACCTCTTAAAACCACATCCAAAACCCACTTGTCTTGGGTTATTAGAGTCCAATTTTGATAAAAAAGAGAAAGTTTTCCTCCGAGAGGGGCTTCCAGGCAAGATGTTCCTGTAGCCCAACAGAGGGAGTAATTGAGTTAGTTTCCTTTGAGTTTGTGACCTGTCCTCTCCTCCCCTAGGGGTGGAAGCAGTCCACTGTCTTGGTCTATAAGAAGCTTGCGTTTGAGGCCTTCCTCTGGAGCATCTATATCTACCCTTCTGAGGCCTGTCTGAAGTGGGAAAGGACCAATTTTTTTGAAGGCCAATTCCTGCTGAATCTAGGTGGCTGTACTTGTAAGAAATCTTTAACTGTTTGCATGGATTTTGCCTTATCCTTCCATCTTTTTAATCACCTCTTCAGCTTTTGATCCAAACAAAACATTATGCTGAACAGGAGCATCCAATAATTTAGCCTTTACATGTTCAGGCAAATTTTGTTCCTTTAGCCATGCATGCCTTCTAATGACTGTGCCGGAGGCAGCAGCCCTACAAGAAGCCTCCAAGGCATCAAATCCACAGTGTAAACCATGCTTCCCAACTTGTTCAGTGGCATGCAGTAAGTCATGTAATTCCTTATCATCTGCACAGGCAGAAATGGAAGTAAGCTTTTGTTTTAAAACAGACAAGAGAAATTGCTGGTATTTCAGCATATGAAACTGACAGTTTAAAGCCCTAATGGACAAAGTAGCAGAAATTTCCACTTTTTTGCCCCATCTTTCTAAGGATCGAGAATCCTTTTCAGTAGGAATGGGATTTTTGGCAGAGGCGGCCTTAACCCCCTTAGGACCCTAAGAAATGGTTTCAGGGTCAGCAGAAGGGTTCTTGTATAAAAACTGGTGGGAATCAGGAACCCTGTAATATCTATCAGGTTTAACAGGAGCAGGAGGAAGAGAGTCAGGGGGTTAAGTTAGCCTCCGCAAAGGCATCATCCACAATATCCAAAACAGGAGGAACAGCTAGGGGACTATGTAGGAGAAGAAGAAAATCCCTCAGTCTTTTCTTAGATTCCAAATACTCCTGTCCTTCCCAGTGGAAATGTTCCCTCATTTCATGCAAAGTTTCCCCAAAAGAGAAATCCTTAGGGGGAGAAGCTGAAGGAATGGATTCCTCGGCATCAGAATCCTCATAAGGAGGGAAAGAATATTCCTGGTCAGAAGAAGAAACAGAAGCCTGATCAGAGGAATCATAACAAACATCCTGCCTTGGCCTTTTATCTGGAGGGGGATGAGAACCCCTAGTCATAGTAAGTAAATCCTCCGCCATCTTGATTAACTGTTTCTGTGACTTGGGAGCCGGTTCAGAAGAGGCCTGTGTTGCAGTCTGATTTAGAAGGAGTCTTTGCCTTTGGCTTTGCCTTTATTAGAAGCGGAGTAGGCCTGAAAACCCCTTCGGAAGCCGGTACCTGCACAGCGGCTCCGGACCCATCCGAAGGAGCATTGTCCGAAGGTCCTGCAATAGAAATATTTAAAGGCCTGGTTGGCTTCTCATGAGAGTCCGTTTTGGCCATCGGTTCTGAAATGGACGACGACAGGGGCTGCAAAAGCGCCTCACTGACGGCGGCTGAAGCTGTCTCCGCTTGTGCGCTATCATCAGATTTTGACCCCGGAGGCCTGTCTTTATCCTTGCGACGTTTGTGAACTCCGGTAGCCGGAACCTTATCAGATGACATTTTGTAGTTAAAGCACCTACCGAAGTAATGAAAAGCAAAATCGTACCTTCGCTTAATTGTACGTTGATTGAATCTAGCACAAAACCGACAACTAGCTACGTCGTGGTCAGGGCCTAAGCAAGGAATACAGTAAGAATGAAAATCCTTATGAGGTATTTGCTTCCCACATGAAATACAATTACTAACTTTTTCTGACATCGGAGTGGAGCAAGAAAAAAGTTTCCCCAACGGGGTACTTAGCTTTGAGTGGAGAAGAAAATCTTCGGACCGAAGTTGTATCAGAAAAAATCATCAGGAGTCAGCCGACTGGCACTTGCGAACTGCTATCACCACACGGTAAGAAAGACTGGAGAAGATGGCATCGGCTGTCAGCTTTGTACTCCTGGCGCTCTGACGTCAGGGAGCATGGTTGAACAGCCGACGCTGGACCCAGACTTTGGGATTCTGGCCGACCGAGGACTGCTTGCCAGCAGGGGAGAACCCTACAGTCATGACTGCAACAGTGAAACACGATGAACATCTGCTTTCAATGACATTCCCAGACTGGATTCAGGACTATGGCACAATGGTTGTTTGGGCTGTCTCATGCAATGGAAGGTACAAGACTGTGATACTAGAGGGACTTTCTTTGGCAGCAAGGAGGCCTTTTCATCTTCTGCAATTGAACATGTCTAAAAAAAGGAACGGATAGGACAATGAAAAAAAAAAAGGTACCATAAGTACTCTATGGAGGAAAGATCCCTTTTCTTCCTCCTCAGGTCACTTTGGCATCTAACATCTTATATTGAATTTTTCCTTTGAGGAGCATAATTTTTGCCACAGTATCATGCGTGTATGCATACATACACACACCCACAACCAGTCTTGGCGGTCTTAGCTAAAGAAGCATCAGCAGAGTCAAAATTACAGCAGCAACAAACATGTATCCCAATGTGGAAGACATGTGAAGAAGCTTATGAAGATCATCTTTAAGCCTGGACACATGGAGAATTATGAGCTTATTCAGCATTTTTTTTTTGTAACTTAATGGGACTAAAACTGACAGGTGAGACTAACAGTGGAGGGCTCTATCCCCCCAAAATGGCAGAGGAGTACTTTCTATTGCCATACATGTCTAAAGTTCTAGACTTCTAGACCAGTGGCAATGTGGCAAAATACTGTCATTTCGGAGACCTCTGCTAGGCAGATCACACAAGTCAAAGTGCAAAGCTAAGTGAATTGTAGAGGCCATTACCTTTATAGGGACAAAAAGGACAACCACTATAGCTCTATGCTGTTTTGAGGTATCCTAAATTACCAACTTTTTTTTTTGGGGGGGGGGGGTTCTTTAAGAATTTCTCAGGCTTCTTCCTTACCAAGTCTGACAGATGCTTCCAGGGGAAAAAATAGAGGCTCAAAGTTAGTTCAAGCCACTCTTCATAAGACTGAGGGCATCTCCAAAGGAAGGGTGATCTGGAGGAGATGTGGATAGGGTAGCAGTTTTCCCATCTCAGAGAAAGTTGCCCTATAATCTAATGGATTTCACATTAGAGCCACAGTGAGAGGAGGAACTCTATCCCATATTACTTGTGGGTGTAAATCTGTCAGTAATATTGTGTGAAGTTGACCATTACCAAGGGGACGGGATCTGCTGCACACCGGTACATACTGGGTAGGTTCAACCATTCCAGTCCAACCTCCTTATTGTTGCCTTTCACTCCTACCAGATAAAAGCCCTGGCACAAGATGGCTTATTTCACTCCTACCAGATAAAAGCCCTGGCACAAGATGGCTTACTAAATACTCCCTGACAAAGGCCTTCCAGCCCAGACATGATAGGTACATCCCAAATGGAGAGTCACCAGTTCAGAGTACCAATGACATGTGACTGAATTACTCAGACCATTCCCTGGTATAACTGTGACTGACCACAGGATGAAGTCAATAATTTAAGGGTAGGAAGGAAGGCACAAAAAGCCAGTGATGCACCCCTTCAGACTAGTATCCTAAGGGTGCATCCCCTCTTTTTATCAAAGCTGGGATACATGTTCATTCTGGAATACTCATTTATTATGGGTGAGCTTAGAAAGTACAGTTGTGTACCTACTATAAATGTAGATGTTAGAGTGTATTCACTGTTGCAGTCATTACAATTGGGTTATCCTGCTGGCAGGCTACCCGCAGTCGGCCTAAATTCCAATGTCTAGGTCCGGCATCGGTTGCTGTTGCCTCCTCCCTGACGTCAGTGCGCCAGGGGTATAAAAGATGCAGCCGATGCCATTTTCTTCAGTTTTTCTTGCCCCAGATGTCAGGTGCCCCCAAAAGGGTAGGCTAAAAATATGTCTATAAAGCATGCATGCACCAAGTAATAAATTTCCTTCATCTACAAGCAAATACACCACATAGGTTGTATAGAATGGAGAAGTATAGATAAGGTCCAGCAAAGATAAGGGGGATGGTGGGTGGGTAACCTGGACTGCAACAGTGAATACACTCGAACATCTACATTTATGGTAGGTACACAACTGTACTATGTTCATCGTGTTTCACTATAGCAGTCATTACAATTGGGTTGAATCCCAAAGCTAAGGTTGGGAGGCTGGAACTAAATAGAATTAGGTGTGGCTATGAGGCCCTGCAGGACTGCAGTGGCAAAGCCTGCCCTGGATTTGGAGTAGAGTGGTAAATGGTAGTGCTTTGTAAAAGCGTGCACTGAACTCCACGTTGCAGCCTCTAAAATGTCTTTGGTTGGCACTCCTCTGAGGAAGGCTGCTGAAGTGGCTGCTGCTCTGGTTGAATGTGGCCTAATGCCCTTAGGCACTGATTTGCCATGTTGAGAATAGCATAGACGAATGCAGTGACCTATCCACTTTGAAATAGTCTGCTTTGAGAGAGCCTTTCCTTGTGATCCTGCAGCATATGCTACCAGTAATTGCTCAGTCTTTCTGAAAGCTTTGGTTATGTCCAAGTAGAAGCACAGTTGTCTGTGTATGTCCAAAGAATGCAGAAGTTTCTCACTCTTACTCTGTGGGTTTGGATAAAAGGTAGGCAAATGAATAGTTTGGTTGAGGGCCACACTGGACACTACCTTGGGCATAAATGTGGGGTTTGTCCTTAGAGAAACCCTATCTGGATGGAAAATGATAAAAGGTTCCACAGCCATGAGTGCCTGTAGCTCTGAGACTCGTCTTGCAGGGGTTACTGCTAGGAGCAGAGCTGTTTTCCCTGATAAAAATTTGATATCAGCTGTAGCGGCTGGCTCAAAAGGAGGCAGAGTGAGTTTTTCCAAGACATAACTAAGGTCCCATGCAGGTATTGGTGATCTCCTTGGAGGCCATAAGTTTTTGGCTCCTCTGAGGTACTGCCTTAATAAAGGATGAGAAAAAATAGGTGGCTCTGTATTGTAATGAGCTGAAATGGCGGAGTCATGAATCTTAATTGATGAAAAGGATAGGCCTTTGTCCAGCATCTCGGTTAAGTATTGCAAAATATTAGGGATATTTGGAGCAATCATGTCAATTCCTTGTACCTGGTTCCAAGCACAGGATCTCTTCCATTTTTCTGCATAAGATTTTCTGGTACTGGGCCTCCTGGCCTCCAAGATAACATCCATCACCGCTTTAGACAGAGGTGTGCTTTGAAAAGCTACATTATCCGCCATGCTGCCAGATTTAAGGTCCTAAGTTGGCTGTGGAGAATCTGATTGTTTTGTTGGGTCAGTAAGTGAGGAATTTGAGGTAATGTCCATGCTGGGCATTGAATTAAGTTCCTTAGGATTGGGTACCAGTGCTGGCGGGGCCAGTCTGGGGCAATCAGTATCATTTTTGGCTTCTCTTGTCTGACCTTTATGAGTACCTTGGGGATGAGAGGCAGTGGGGGAAAGGCATATACTGTTAAGTTTTTCCAGCTGAAAGATAGAGCATCCAATTTCCATGCTTGCTTGTGATAAGTCCTTGTGCAGAATCTCTGTAGGTGGCAGTTGTGAGGGGAACTAAATAGATATATGTCCGGGCATCCCCAATTCCTTGTTATCATGTTGAAGACTTGTGGATCCAATTTCCACTCGTGGGGATCCATGAGGTTTCTGCTTAGTTCTTCGGCCAGAGTATTTATCTTTCCTGGCAGGAATTGTGCATGCAGATGTACCTGGCAAGTCAATGCTGTGTCCCACAAAGTCATGGCTAGTCTGCAAAGGGGGGTAAGAATGTGTGTCTCCCTGCTTGTTTATGTACCACATGACTGTAGTATTGTCAGTCTTTATCAGTAGTTGTCCTGGATGAAGTAGGTCCTTGAAGGCTGTCAGGGCATTTTGAACAGCTAGCATCTCTTTTTGATTGATATGTAGATGCATCTGGATTGCGGACCATGACCCCTGAATACATCTTCCTGCCATGTGGATTCCCCAGGCATAATCCAATGCATCTGTTGTCAATGTCTGCCTGGCTGGGGGTATGGTGAACGGCTTGCCCCTTGTTGTGGTGACAGGCATTTGCCCACCATCGAAACTCCTGTTGCAGGCAGGGAATGAGTGTAATTATTGTTTCCAGGCTGTGGCAATGTTGACTCCAAACACTTTAGATACCATTGTAGTTTCCTCATATGCAGTCTTGCATATGGAATTAGCAGAATGCAGGATGCCATGAAGCCCAAAGCCTGCAGAATTTTTCTTGCAGTTAACTGGGTGTTTGTTGCCAACTTTTTGAAATAAGTAGTCCGTTGCCTTTGTTTGTCTGGCGTGATATAAGCCATCCGGGCAGTTGTATTTAAGCTTGCACCCAGGAATATTATCTCTTGAGAGGGTACAAGTTTTGATTTCTTTTTGTTTACTGTGTACCCCAGGCATGTTAATAATCTTTTTACAAACGCCAGATGCTGTAGTAATATGTCCTTGTTCTCTGCTTGAATAAGGCAGTCGTCCACGCAAGGATATATTTGTATTCCTATGTCTGCAAAATGCAATTACTGGTGCCAGGCATTTTGTGAAGACCCTGGGCGCAGTAGATAAGCCAAAGGGCAGTGCAGAGAATTGGTAATGCATTGAGCCATCTATGAATCTGAGGTATCTTCTGCATGATTGTCTGATTGGGGCATGCAGGTATGCCTCTTTTAGGTCTAAAGTTACAAGCCAAGCCTTCTTGCCCAGCAAGGGCAGAAGCTGCTGCACAGTCAACATTTTGAATTTTGGAATATCCAGGTATGTGTTTAGAATAGATAGCCTGGAGGCCAATACTGGACCTTTGTCCTTCCTGGGCACCAAGAAAAGTCTTGCGCAAAATCCTTGTCCCTGCTCTTGCTGTGGTACTTGCTGAATGGCCTTCATGTCCATGAAGGATGAAACTTGTTTTTGTGCCTCTGCCCATTGATTGTTTGGCAGGTCTGGCATACAGTTTGCCCTTGGCAGGGTGTGAAAGTGGAACCTGTAACCTTGTGACACTATGTTCAAAACCCATTTGTCCTGGGTGATTAGGTGCCAGTTTTGAGAAAAAAGTGCTAGTTTCCCCCTAAAGGAACTGCCAGAAGATAAGTGCTTGGCGCTGGCAGGGGGAAGTCATTGGGACTGCTTTTTGTATGGCTGTGATTTGTCTTCTCTGCTTCTGGAGGTAGAAGCACCCCATTGTTTAGACCTGTATGAGCCTTAGGGCTGGGATCTGCCTCTAGGGCATCTTATCTGCCTCTTTGCGGCCTGACACTGGAAAGGACCAACTCTTTGTAGGCCAGTGTCTGCTAAATCTTGGAGGCTGTACCTGTAAGAAATCCTTGACTGTTTGCATAGATTTGGCTTTGTCCTCCATTTTCTTCAACACCTCTTCTGCTTTAACACCAAACAAGGTATCATGCTGTAATGGAGCATCTAATAATTTTGCTTTAACATGATCAGGCAGATTCTGTTCCTTTAACCAAGCATGCCTCCTAATGACAGAACCCGTAACAGCGGCTCTGCAGGAGGCCTCCAAAGAATCAAAACCACATTGTAAAGTATGCTTTCTAACTTGTTCTGCTGCATGCAATAAATCCTACATTTCTTTATTTTCTGCACATTCAGAATTTGTCAACATTTTCTGTTTAAGCAGTGACAATGTATTGCTGATATTTAAGCATATGAAACAGACAATTTAAAGCCCTTACAGCCAAGGTAGCAGAAGTGTAAATCTTTTTTTCCCCATCTGTCCAGTGCCCTGGAATCTCTGTCAGAGGGGGTAGGGTTTTTTGCAGTGGAAGCCTTGACCCCCTTTGGGACCCTGAGAGATAGTTTCTGGGTCAGCAGCAGGGTTTTTAAAAAGAAATTTGTGGGAGTCTGGAACCCGGTAGTATCTGTCTGGCTTAACAGGAGCTGGAGGTACGGAGTCAGACTGGACTCTGAAAATACATCTACAATGTCTAGCACAGGTGGAATAGCCAGGGGCCTGTGCCGAGGCAGTAAAAGAAAATCAGAAAAGCCTTTTTCCGTTGAATCAGAAGAAGTCATAGCCTTCTCTTCCGAAACTCAGAAGTCCTGACCTTCCCAGAAAAGAAAGATCCCTCCAGAATGAAGTGTCTCTGAAAAGAGGAATCATCTGGAGTCAGTAAAGGAGTGAACTCCTGTAGATTGATCAGCGAAGACTCTGAATTATCAAAGCTGGTTCAAAACTTTCAACTTTAGGGCTCCTTCAAAAAGTCTTTCCACTCAGGGCTCCATGGGCATCTGCCTTATCAACAGGGAGAGGAGCCAAATAAGAGTAAAGAACTCTTTCTTCTGCCATTTTAAGCTAAAGCTTAAGAGCAGGGCCCTACCTGCTGAAGGGAGAGACACCCAGCCTCTGGAACCTGGGAAGGAGACCTAACCACCCTGGGAGAAGTGGGGACAGAAGGGCCTGAGACCTCCCCATCAGCCTGGCCTGGAAACATGAAACCCATCCTGCAAAATCAAAAGCCTAGGAGAGGCCCCAGCCTGTTCCATCCAAGGTCTCCCAGAACCCTCCAGAGAGGACTCAGAGAAGAAGCCAGGTTTAGCGCTTGCCTCTCCTCTTTTCGGTTTCCAGAACGGATGACTCATCATGGAGCCTGCACCGGCATGGCTTTGAGCCCACGCTTCTTCATGCTTCCTGGCGGCCAGGTGAACTTAACCTTGCACCGCCAAACAGACACTAGCAAAGCATTACCCTCCACTCCACAAAATAGGATTGCACAAAGAGCACACCAACACAAGCGACCATCTTTTTCAAGAAGAAATACATCCATTCCACAATGACATCCAAATATGAACTGAGGCAGTACACTTTTCACAAGAAAGAACCTATAATACTTTTTCTGACATCCTCCCGGTATGCACTGCGTGAAAAAAACAGTTGGCAGTTTCTACCAGTGATGTATGTAGATGTTCGAGGATGGCTGGCAAGTCCTGCAGGCGCGGTAGGTATAGTCCCAATGCGTCCAATAATTATAGAAGGTTGATTGGTGTCACATATCCGATATGCTTCTTGACCCAGTCATACAAGGTCCAAAAATACTGACCAGAAGTCATACAAACCAAAACCTTATATACAACATGTCATAAGACCCTAAAAAGACAAGGCCAAAATACAAACACACCATACCAACACCAAAAATATAAATATATACAACAGAGGGTACACACAACTGAATAAGTAGGACTCTACAACACTGACATTTATGGGAGGTACAGAAGGGTGCATTTTAAACTATTGGTAATTATCTACATTTATTCGACATAAAAAATCCGTAAGCAGAGGTATTAGGGTGCAAAAATAGGAAGGAAAATAGGTGCATAACCAAGCAAGCAGAAGCAGTGAGGCTAAACCATAGAGTAATGGAGCAGGAAAGAGGAGGTGGCTAGATCAAAGTGCAAGAGGCTAAAGAGCACCCCCTTAGAAATGCCAAATAAGTAGCTTAGCAAAGTAAGTGAAATATCCACCCAAGTGAAATTTCCTTAGAGGAATGTTAATACCCCTTAGAAAATGCCGAGAAAGATCTGGGGAATGGCAGGAATGATAAGCAATAACTTGGGAAGCCCACTTGCCATAAAAATTGCCAACAAAATGTAATGACTCTAAATTGGCAAAAAGAAACAAAAAAAAACTTTGACTTGCTAAAATCCTTGAAAAAGTGCAAAAATAAAATAAAAAATTGTGGCTTAAAATCCTGTGCAAAATCTTGTGTGTAATATTTTAAAGGCTGCTTAGAAAGTAGGCAGTGCAATAGCCAGGTTTAACCTTAGGCTTTAATGAACATAGAATTATATGAAAATCAAAAAGGATGCGTTGAAATAAAAGGCCTTATACTCAAAACCAAAGGCATAAAAAGTAAGAATAAAAAAAAGCACATACCATGCACAAGTATTTCAGTCCCCCAACAAAAGCAGGCTTGCCAACCAGTAGCTTTCAGTTCAGCCAAGTAGAAAGGAAGTTCCAAAGTAAGAGTGAGTTTCTCAACAATAAATTGGAAACCCCTTAAAACAGAAATTGATTGGTTGAAAAGGGCTTGAAAGAATGATAGAAGACATTGCTTGAACACTGAAGTGAGAAAACAATGATAGTTAGCTTGAATAATGAGAAGGTAACAATGAACATGAATAAAAATTGAAGATAATGAAACTTGGTCTTAAAAACTCCAAAAGAGATCCCTCAGTCCATTATAAAATAAAGCTCCATAACTCCTGAAAGTTCAAAATAAAAATCTCTTCCTCTGCCTTCCTTTTTCTAAATCTCGGTTCCATTTCACAGTTTAAATTCATTCCAGGATGTTGAGGAAAACTTAATCTGCTGGCTTGAATAATGACAGAAGCTGTTAGTTGATATGAGTGAGAATTGCTTGAGCTTGGACAGACGGCATTGACCTGGCATGAGATGTGGCAAAGGCCATGGATGTGGAATCAGGGTACCTTAGTAATGGGTACCAGTGCAGCCGCAGTGCAGTAGAGCTGCCCAAATCATCCTTAAAATCTTCCTTTGTCCTTCTCATCTGAGGCTTATCTTGTCTGACTACCTTGGGAGGGCTTTGGGAGAAGAGGAACATGAAGATGAGAGAAAGAAAGAGAAAAGCATTTCCAAGTGAAAGCTGTGTGATGAAATCCTCCTGAAAAAACTTGCAAATCATGGGTAAGAAAGTGGAAGCAAATTGTGGTCAAAACTTTGCCATCCTGGTTTGGCTATCAATTTTGAAACACATGTGTCCACCATGATCCATAATTTTTGCAACATGAGCCTGTGGTACAGCAAGGTTGGGGTTCCCCGCAGCCTGCTTAACTAACCCTGCTGAGTTAGTTGCCTGAGCTGAAGGCTTAGTTGCAAAGAAAAGGTTGCATACATAAATCAGAATGTAATGCTTGTTTTTGTGTTCATACATTGTTTGTTGATGTACCACTTGACAGTTGTGTACCACTGTTTGAATCAACACAACCCCTGAAAGCCATTCCTTAAGAAAGCCATTATCATTAATGTTTCAACTGCTAAGAACACTGCTGTCATCTCTTATCATGATGCTGTAGTCTGGCGTTAGTCTCTTGATCCTGTTTTCATCCCATCCAGATTGGCTCTAGCTGAAACATCTAGGCATCTGGTCAGGCATCTGTCCCCTGCATCGGCTGTTGGAACCTGCCCACCAGGTGAATTCCTTGTTTAAACTGAGCCCACCACAAAAATTCCTTTTGAATTATTTGAATGACAGTGTCCAGAGTGTAGCAATACTGTGTAGTCTCATTTAGATTTTTAGATACCATTGTAGCTTCCTCATAGCAGGGAAGCACCAGATGTTAACCTTGAAAGGACCCTATAGATTGAAAGACTAGTCTTTGCAGTCGCTTGGGACTGAGAAGGAGATAACTGAGAGATAGTTGATGGAAGTAACTGGGATGATTTCTAAAAAGGCCATCTGTTTAAAAATTCCATCTCACTCCCGCACATGTCAGATGACCCAGAAAGGCTGGACTTGAGTACCGGACTTTCTACCAGACAGGCAGTTCTATAATATATGCTATACTTACTGCAACTACTTTGAGCCCTCTCTGTAAGGTCTTCCTTTTCAGGAGTCCAAAGAAGGAGAAGTCGTCCAAGTAAGGATACAAGTAAGCTATCCTTTAGCCTGAAGTAAGCTATCACTGGAGCCAGAACTGAGCCCTGAAGGCATGGATAAATGATCTGCAGAACAAGATACTGAGAATGAGAGAAGAGAGCTTCAGCCTTGAATACTTCTTGCAGCTTAGCCTTATAGGCACATGAAGATCTTTTTCCTTGAGATCTAAAGTTACCATCCGGTGATCTTTTTTAGAGGTAAAAGCTGTTGTAACGTCACGTAATTTGAACTTTTGATGAGAAGATGTCCAGATAGGATAGAGGATAGATAAATGGTCTTGGTCGTTCCCCTTCTAGGGTACTTAAAAAAGTGACCCAAAAAAATCCTTTGCCCTTTCTGAGCACTGAGGAACTGACTGGCAGAGATTGGAGATTTGGAGAGATGAGCCTCTGTGAGCCTCTGTTCTTTGGCATGGAGGAATAAGGAGGCAAGGTATGGAAATGGAACAAAAACCTGTAGAAAATATGGTGAACCCATCTGTCTTGGGATATCCAGATTAAATCCCCTTTGAATTTTCCCAAAGAGATTTTTGCCTGAGAAGTGGTGCCTCCCGGCCCAGAATGTGCTGAAGGGGTCTGAAAGGCAGGATAAGGGGGGGTTACGAAAGGAAGGACCCCTCACCAGAAACCCTGACCAAGGCCCTGAACAGGTGGGGCCTAAAAAGCCATCATCCTGCCTCTGCCTACCCCCTCTCTGCCTACCCGTCTAGACCCTAGACCATAAGCCATAATAAGTCCACCCCTTAGTAGGCCCTTAGTAGGCCAATTTGGGAGGCTGCACCTGCAAAATAGCAACAGTTTGCATAGACTTAGCCTTGTCCTCCATTTTTTTTTTTAAACTAACCAAACAGGCGAAACCAAACAACATCAAGACTGTAGCATCCATCAAAATTGTTTTAACAAACATGCTCAGCTAAATTCTGATCTCTCAACCAGGCGTGCAGACGAGAACAGAACCAGTGGCAGCCACCCTCTGGGAGGCCTGCAAACCACAAAAAACCACACTGCAAGGAATGTTTACCCACCTGTTCACATGAATGAAATAAATCCTGCAACTCTTTACACTTCTGCAGCCAAGCACCTCCCATAGATTTCAATCACCAGAAGAGGAGTAATTCTGATATTGATATTTTAACATGACAAACCAACCTCATGGCTAAAGTGGAAGAAGAAGTATACATATTTTCCCATTCTATCAAAGCCCTTGCCTCTTTATCTTTATCAGGAGGATTTTAATTTTAACCAAGCCTCTTCACACTTTAGGCCCCTGAGGAGACAGTTTCCGGTCTGCCCCTAGGACTCTTAAAAGATATTATGAGCTTTCAGGCACCCTATAGTACCTCCGGTTTTAACTGGTGCAGGGAGATGAAGAACATGTCTCTGAGCCTTTTCTTAGATTCTGAATAATCTTGGCTCTCCCAGTGGAAATGCTCCCTCATGGTATGCAGCGTTTCCCCAAAAGAATAATCCTCAGGCGGAGAAGCTGAGGGGATAGATTCTTCAGCATCAGAATCCTCATAAAGAGGAAGAGTGTATTCCTGATCAGAAGAGGAATCAGATGAAATGGAAACCTGATCTGAAGATTCATATTCTACCTCTTGCCTAGACCTCTTGTCAGGAGGGGGATGAGAACCCCTGATCAAAGTAATCAGGTCTTCGGCCATTTTGAACATCTGTTTTTTAGGCATGGAGGCCTGTCCATGGGGCTGTTGTACTTGTTTCTTCGTCTTAACTGTGTAGGCCTGAAAATGCCCTCAGAAGCAGATGCCTGCTCAGCGGCTCTAAACCCATCTGAGGGAATTGTTTCCGAAGGTCCAATACCTTGAGTTTCTGTAGGCCTGGTTGAGTCCACATGGGATTCTGTATCGGCCTGCAGCTCTAAAGTAGCGGTCATCAGAGGCTGCGAAAGCACCTGAGAACCGGCGAACCGGCTACTGGCCTAGAAGAAGCCTCATTGTCGGTTTTGGACCTCGGATGCCTGTCCTTCTCTTTCTTTGCATTTTTTGTAAACTCTGGTAGTCGGCTGTTCCGACGGCATTATATAATTAAATCTTCTGCCAAAGTAATGAAATGCAAAATCGTACCGACGCTTAATAGTGCGTTGGTTAAATCTAGCACAAAACAGACCACTAGCAACGTCGTGGTCAGGGCCTAGGCAAGGAATGCAGTAAGAATGAAAATCCTTATGAGGTATTTGCTTCCCACAAGAAATACAATTAACTTTTTCTGACATCGGTCTGGAGCAACAAAAAAGTTTCCCCAACGGGGTACTTCACTTTTAATGAAGACTTCGGATCTGAAATTCGAACCTGAAAATCTCAGGAGTCGGCCGACCGGCACTTGCAAACTGTTTTTGCTTCGGGCACCGCGTGGCAAGAAAGACTGAAGAAAATGGTGTCAGCTGCATCTTTTATACCACTGGCGCACTGATGTCAGGGAGGAGGTGACAGCAACCAACGCTGGACCTAGACTTTGGAATTCAGGCCGACTGCGGGTAGCCTGCCAGCAAGATAACCCAATTGTAATGACTGCAACAGTGAAACACGATGAACATTCTGCAGGGGGCTGTGTGAACAGTAGACTTGCCTTGAGGAGGTCAAGCCTCAAACTGCTCACCAGCTGTCTATCCTAGCACTGATACTCCAACTTGCATCTTTGGCTATAAGGATCCTTCAGACACACCCAATAAGATTACCACAACAGCTGCTATACTCTTGATCACAAAGTAGGTTAACTTCTCCTCGCTTCTCAGAGACCAAGCTGAAACACCCGAGGCAGCTGTGAACTTACTGCTTTTCCCAGAAATAGCATAGGCAATTTTGGTTTCACTGGACATGTGTACATTTATTAGGGTGCTTTTGTTTAGGCACATGAAAACAGGACATTAGTCAGGATATCAAGGATGAAGACGAACTACGTGAATGGCAGAAAGAAATGCCATGCACTGGTAAAACATGCTTTTATCCATTCAGCATTACTGGATCATGGCTTACATTGGAAATAGTGAGTTTTACATCCTTAAATATGTAATTATACAGAAAAAATATGCAGAACAGCGACTACAGTGACAATATATCCATCAAGGCTGGGCCTCAATGTTAGCTTGTTGATACACAAATTATTAATGCTGACAGCAGATCTATAAAACAAGTTCTTCAGAAAGTAAAATACTTAGTTTGATAACTATTGCCACCTAAATGATAGCACATTTTAAAATTCGGTCTGATGCTATACAAAACCCTTCATAATTAAAACTCCGTGATTTGCAGTTATTACTTTCACATCTGTCAAATGCCACAAACATAATGAATCAGTTTTTATTTGTTTAACTTGGACTTCAATGTGCAAAATCATATCGTACATTACAACATGCTGTACAAACTGCACTTAATTTACAACTTTTAGACAATTCTGTTTTTTAAAGATGCAGTAAATTCACCAAGTGGACAGTCACTTCACATTTTTCTTTCCAGAAACAAACTGTAGAAGGACAGAACTCTACCAATCTGTAAGCCTTAAATTAGTTCTTTTAGCACTGCTTGTCAACCAATTTGTAATTTAACTTGAAAACCCAAATAAGATTTAGGGAAACTTTATCCATTCAGGCTACTGCTTTCAACCTACATTCAAGTATGTGCCTACTCCGACAAAAACAGCTAAGCTTTCTAATTAATAAAATGCCTTTCTGAAATCAAGTTAATTAACCTGGAACTACATTTCAGAAGGGAAAGTATTTAGACAATAGATTAAAATAACTCACTCGTATTCTATTAATTAAATGCTAAGAAGCAGTAAGGGGAATATTTAATTAACAGCAACTACTCCTCCAATCCCACAGCACACAACATAATACTGACAGCACTCCTGTCAAGTAGGCATCTTTGGACAAAATGCTAACAAGTTACAGCTGCTCTTGCAGTGAATTACAGTTTAGGCACATCTCTGTCTATTCTTATCATCCCCGTTTTCAGAACTTGTGCTTCCAAACTTTTTTCCCAACCAAAATAAAAAAAAAACAATGCTCAGGAAAGTGAATCCCCAACACACAATTTCACAGGTATGTACTGGGCTAATGGCCCTGGAGCCTTTACAAGCCCAGCCCATAGGTTTATCCTGGCATCATGCCACCCGACCTTAGTTCCAATGCCTCTGTCGAGTGGAGCCACTGGAGTGATCCTCGGGGTGAATTTTCTACTTCCCATCCACTCAAGATCTATTTTGAAGAGGGCCAGTGAGGTGCTCTGTTTGATATGTATGGGAAGTCCATCATGGGCAGTCTCTGGGTTATGAATCTGTCCCTCCAGCATGTTCTGTTGATTATACTAATGAGGTTGAGGTCTCTGGAGCATGTGGTGTGGAGGGATTGAGATTTCTTTAGATGTAGCATTTCTAACAGAGCTGGGTCAGACATGGCTTTCTAAGTCAAGCAGGGATTGCCTCAAAGTAGGCGATACGAGACAGAGAACAGCTGGAGTTTTTTTTGAGTCTGTCCATGTAGGACAAGTGTTTAAGGCCTAGGATCCTCTTTGTGAGGTACTTTTGCGGCCACTCCAGTTGTTGAAGGTGTCTAGTGAGGTACATGCCAAATGAGACACTGTACTCTATGACTGGCCTAAGAGTAGGGGGAGACAATGACCTCTTGCTTCCTGGATGCAATACCCTTAGTAATGAGATGTGCCACATAGAAGGCCTTTCTGACCACAGTGGCAATGTGGTTTTCAAAAGAGAGGTTGCGGTCAACCTCTGTTCCCAGCTCTCTTATAATGCCTTCTGTGTTCAGTGAACTACCATTGATGTAGTAATTCATGGGAATCGGGTTTTTCCCAAAGGAGATGACGACATTTTTTTGACACTGAGCTTAAGGCCATGGTTCTGACACCAGTCGTTGGTCTCAGTGAGGCCTTTCTGTAGGATGTCAACATCACTTGGGAAGGTAATGACTGCTCCCAACTTGCAATCATCTGTGGACTTTGTCAGACAGAATCCCTTCATGTTGGCCTGGACTTCAGAGAAGCAGATACCAAACAGGAGAGGACCCAGGACCTAACCCTGTGGGACTCCACTCGTGACTGGTCAGCAGTCTGACGGAGTCAGCTACTTTCACACTGTGGGTTATGTGAGCCAGTTTGCAACCCACCTAGTGATATAGGGGTTTATGCCTAGCTCAGTGAGTTTTTTTTATGATTCCTGAGTGGGGTATGGTATCAAAACCACCTTGCCTTCATCCACAACTCTGGTGACGGACTCAAAGTTGACCAGGTTGAGCAGGCATGATCTATCCTTCACAAAACCAAACTGTGTGGGATCCAGAGTTTGGAGGTTTCCTATACCCTTGTTTATTAGGTCCATGACGATGCATTCCATAGCTTTGCATATTAGACTAGTCAGGCTAATGGGGCGACAGTTCCCAGGGTCTGAAGTCACTCCTTTTGTGGAGAGGGATGACTGTAGCAGTGAGCCATTTGGTAGGGACAAAGCCTGAGGTGTGGCTGTGATTGAACAGGGCAAACAGGTGACATGCCAGTTCACTCTGTAGTTCATGCAGAACACAGCCAGGAATATTGTCAGGTCCCATAGAAGCCATATTCCTGGCCTTGGACAGTGCTGTTTTAACCTGTGCACCAGTAATACTGGGTGCCTGGCAATCTACTGGTATTGTGATTGGTCCTTTTGGGGGGGGTAAAGTTGGCATTGAATCTGTCGGCCAGTATATTGGCAATATCTGTTGGCTCGGTATAGGATGTACCATTGTGCAGCAGCTCAGAGCAAATTTGGGTATTGCCATGGAGATTCTTTACGTAACTATAGAAGGCCTTGTGGCTGTCTTTACTATCTGCTGCAATTCTGTTATCACAGCTAGCTTTAGAGGATTTGATGAGGGATCTCAACTTTTTGTTGAAACTGTTAAGGGAGTTTTCCAGTCTTGGGACTTCACCTTATTCCACATCAATTTCCTCCTTCTGTTGTAGAGTTGGTTTATGGCAGGGGACCACCAGATTGGCATCCTTTTTTTGGAGGAGAGCATCTTGGTTCTATTGTGTATGGCAAGATCCATGCATTTATGTATGTGTTCATACAGTGAACTGGTGTATGATTCGGCAGTCATGTAACTATTCTCCATTTGCATGGGTGCTGTGAAGTCAGCCACCTCTGTTTTTAGGAGCCCAAACTTAGCTTTGGAGAAGTTTTTCATGGTGGTTACCTTTGCAGGGGTGGGAGGGATGTGGATTTCCAAGGTGATTAGTTTGTGGTCGGATCTAACCAGGGAGGAGTTGACTATTGGAGAGCAGCAGTCACCCATATTAGTAATGACCAGGTCAAGGATGTTGCTACCTCTACTGGGGGTAAGAAAGAACTGGTCCAGCGCACTGGAATTAATGAATTCCAGGAAACGTTGGTCAAGTGTATTGCTACAGGAGTAGTTTTCCCAGTTAATGGAGGGAGAGTTGAAGTCGCCCAGTATGAGAGTGTTAGGTTGGACCCTAATATTTTCCAGGGTGCTGAAGAAAGTGGAGTGTGAGCCTTAGGACATGGTTGGGGACCTATAACAGGCTACGACCTGAATCGCGGTCTTACCCAATGTTAGCTGCACTTGAAGTATCTCTGATGCTTTATGTTGGCTACCAGTCTGGAGGTGTATGCAGCCTTTATGAATATAGAAACACTTCTGCCTTTGGAGCTTCGGCCCAAGGTCTGGGGCCAAAATGTGTGGAATGAGTTATAGCCTGGTAGTGCAGGGGCGCCTTCTACTGCTTTGAACCAGGTCTCTGTTACAGCACAAATGTCTAGGTTCTCCATTTTAAGGAGTGCTTCGAGTGAGTGCATTTTGAGATTTAGACTTCTAGCATTGAGCAGCATGACCCTCAGATTGCATTTGTTTGCAGCTGTTACAATGGTAATTTGGTCTTTGGAACACCGCCTAAAAAAGGCACTATAGTGGGTGGTAAGAGCCTTGGCCAGTATCCAGAAGCCCAGGGATGACAGACACAGGCCATCTCTAGCAAAGCATCGAGGTCTGTTAATCATGTCATCCCAGGCAGACAGATACTGGATCCCCTTAGAATGACACCATAAACGTAGCCAATTGTTGAAATCAATTATCTTCTGCTTGTACTGTGGTATCATTCTGGGTGATGGTAGGATGCTGCTCAGGGCTAGGGTCATACCTGCCTGGGCTACATAATCAGGGAGCTCCTCCATGTCTCTTTTCATGTAGTCCAAAAAGGTACATCTCCGGTCATTCATACCCACATGTACAATGACAGTCATATTTGTACCTGTTGTTGAGGGACTTGAGTGCATGCGTCATGTGGTGGATCCTGGCACCTGACAGACTGCTGACTGCTACTTTCTCCTTATTCAACCTAGTGAGTGGGACATCAGTATGCCTCACTATCGAGTTACCTATGACTAGTGTGTTGGGCATGCTGTTTTTCCTTAGGGGCTTTGGTTGAGGGGCACAATATTTAGGAGAGTTAAGTTCCTCATGATTAGTGTTGTGGTGGTAGAGTGCGTTTCTGCACTGGAGGTCTCTGCTGTTTGGATAGATTTTTGAGGGCCTCCGTGAAGGTGGGTGTGTGGTTTGCATTTTTATGTGAAGGCAGTGCTGGTGTGTTCTGGAAGGCTAGGATTTCCATGTGGTGTGGTGCAAGTGTTGAACTTCTACTCTTGACCAGCTATTCCGGTCTTGGCTGGAGAGTGTGTGGCTTCCAGTTTGGATATACAAGTACATCTCTTGCAAGTCTGAGTGTTGGGAGGTAAGAGGAGGGGGTTGTCAGTGTACATGAGGCAGTTGCTACATTGCCTCTGGATGCCCAAGTTAACCAGGTTAATAGGAGGAAGCACAGGGAGCTGACTTTTAGACATCCCTGGAGGGGTGGGCATTAATAATGAGTACTGGCGCGGTTTTCTTGGAAAACATTTGTGTGTGCTAGAATAATTGCTACAAGAAGTCTGGTAAATTGCTAGACTAATAAGCTAGTAAAAAAAGTGCAGGAGAGGAGAGAACTTGCAGATCTAAGGGAAAAATTGAAGAGCAGACTTTGGCACCGCTCAGAAGCTTACAAACAGTCCTACATACAGCAAATCTGTATATCTGTATCTGGACTAGACTAGTTACAGGAAAGGTGGGAACCAAGCGCAAACACGGGATTTTAAACCAGAAAGTTGAAAGAGATGGAAAGACTGCCCAAACGTCTTGTTACCCTACACAAGTCTGTTTACTATATACATGAACTGCAGTATTACCAATGGTCACATTGTATTTGTCATATAAATATTCACTTTTCTCCTCAGACGGGTGCATTTAGTCAATTTTCTAGTATGACTCACTATGAATGCATCTGATGTGATAACTCTGAATGTGTTGGTCTATGGCTGTGACACAACATATATATTTTTAATTTAATTGTTTAACTATGATGCAACTCCACCATTAACAGTTTGTGAACAGACTGACTATGTCTTATACTGACACTACTACGAGTAGCCTTCTGAAGGAATATGCAAAGGTAAGAAAGTCAATGAAGACAACGGCATGATACTGATATAAGTTTAGTAGTCTGACACAGCAATATTAAATTACATAAAGCCTTGCATATTTTTTGCCATTTAAACTGGGTTGCAGTGGTTAATGCTCTAGTTTCACTCTATTTGGTTCCCCAGTTTTGTTCTCAAAAGGGGTGACTGAAGTCTACACTCCCTCTTTTGTCAAGTAGACCATCCCTACATAAATGAGTTACTCTCATGCTTATCAACTGTCAAACTTCTTTGCTTTCAGTGGGGATAGTTTACGATTATCATGCATTGCCCGCCACATTCTGGTCTCCATTATTTTTTGCTCATCATGAAAACAAAAACATCACTGATGGATTCAGCTACTTCCAAAGAACACCTTTACTGAAAATTATTGCAGTCAAGTGCTTTTGTCTCGATCACAGGTTTTTTATGTAAAAAGGTAAATACCAATCCCAGTCGCACAGTCAGTTATATAAAATCCAAATAAACACCGTTCTAAGACCAGCTGACATGAACTTGCAATTCAGAGTTAAAGCACCATCCAGGCAAATAATTAACCTTACTCTTTCTTCACTTACTTCCTTACTACCATCAAATTCTCTTCCTTGACTTTCTCTATAAATATACCATAAACCCGTTTTTCTCTCACTTCATATTGCAATTCCTATTAGACGTCTTCTCTACAAACTGTTTCAATTTCTCTAAATATTAAATGATGGTCATATACCTTGAATAATTCTTGACCAGTGTTTTTATATTATATCTAATTTATAATTAAACTGCAGTTTTTTTAAGTATTTTTGAAGACTGTAAAATTATTGTTAAAATGTTTTATAATAATATGGAGCTCTTCTTCCTGAGCCTCAGCTGAAAATGGGCTTCGACACAGTCGGAATATACCAGGAATCAAATGTCAACAAATTAATAAATAAACGTAAAAACAAAGTGACCAAAATATACATCAGAAAGACACAACTTAAAAATGTCCCTTCAGAGAGAACTAGATTTTAAAACCCACTTTAAATTAACTTGGTCATTTAGCCCTGGAGCACTATGTTTGTTCTTCTTTCGGATTTTCCCGGTTAGGGGTTGCCACAGCAGAACTCCGGTCTGCTAATGATTGGCAGTAGATTTTTACGGTGCAGAGGTGGAAGCTCTATGCCCAACCTTCAACGAAGGCATGCCCATTCACACATGTCTTTCGAAGTCCATTCGACCGCGGGGAGGACATGCAGACTCCACACAGAAGGCGCTCCAGCCGAGAATTGAATGGGAGAACCTCTTGCTGTGAGGCGACAACACTACCGCTGCACCACCACAGCTTCCTAGCCCTAGCCCGGGAGCACTATAAAACCCCAAATTCTTCTGGTAGCAAAATTAACCGATTTGCAGTGCACTGTTTAAATCCTCTTCCTCACTACGAGTTCCATGTGGTCCAATACATTAAAACAAAAAATTCTTACAGATTCACAGGTAAATACTAGGCTAGTTGCAGTCTCAGGTCATTTTCAGCCAGTTATTTTTCGTTTTGGTGCTTGAATTAACCTATCCAGTTTGGTGTTACATTGCCCATACCCATCCCATGCTCTATAATTATAAATTACCCCTAGTGAGAATAACTAGGTTCATAAGATAATCTGAGGGATGAGTGGGATAAAGCATTTAGGAGCTATGTCTGTCCATTAGTAATACACAGGGGCAAGTCCTGGGGTAAGTTTTCTCTTACCCATCCATAGATCCAAGTTGAGCTTGAAAATGGAAGAGTGAGCTTTATTTTACATGGATGGATAGTTTGTTCCAGAGCAGTGGTATCTTCTGCCAGATGTAACTGTCCCTCCAAACCTTTCTGCTGATGTTGCAGAAGAGGTTTAAGATCCCTGGACCTTGTATTTCTGACGTCATCTGACTTGATGTGCAGTTTAAGTCCATCAGTATTGCCTTTGAGGATGCCATGTATGCTAGACATTGTTCACCTCAGTCTACAGTTTACAGTGTGTGGTGACTGGGGTTTGAGGCAGTCCAAATAGGACATATTGTTTTTATGCCTTGTATCCTTTTAGTAAGGTATCATTGTGGGCATTCCAGTTGTTGCAGGCATCAGGACAGATACATAGGTACATATTAGGCTAATGACCACTAGGGCCATTATAAGCCTAGCTGTGCAACCCGACTGTGACCCACAAATTTGATTTATATAGGGAGTGATTTACAGACTGCCTCTGTCCATCTGAGAAACAGCAGGCAGACCAGACGTGAATTTCCAATTACCCATCAACTGATCCAACTTGCAATTAAATAGGGATAGGAAGCCTGTTTCAGAGAATGAGAATTCTGAGAAACATCTCTCTCCAAAATGTCCTGTTTATGCTGCAAACAAAATTTAGGTCTTCTACTATAATAGTTTTGATGCCGTTTGTTTTGTGGATGTGCAAAAGGTTAATCAAAACAGGGTTCAGGAATGTTTTGAATGCCAAGTGAAGATCACCTCTTAGAAGTCTGTATGATACTGAGTAAAGAGATGGGGCTTTGAGGCGATCAGCGTAGAACATGGTGTTTATTCCATGTGTTCTTTCTGTAAGGAACCTTTGTAGAAGTTACAGTTGCTGCACAGGTCTGTTCGGGTACATACCAAAGTTGGCATACTCTATGATGGGTCTGACAAGGAGTAGTACGACAGCCTCTCTGGACCTACATGCCATACCCTTATAAGTTGAGCAAAATAGGATTTTCTTACTACCTTGGACACATATTGGTTGAAGGCTAGGTTACTATCTACACAACTTGCCAAATCCCAGACTACGGAGTCAACTTTTAAGGGTGTTTTATTGCCGATATAGTTACCCGGGTGGCAGGTTTTCCAAAAGGTACTATAATGCATTGCTTGGTACCGAGTTTTAAGCCATGACTTCGGCACCAAGCATTTGTCTGTATTAGACTTCCTGAAGGGTGGTCTCGTCTTGAGGGGATTCAATGGCTGCTGCCAGTTTGCAATCATCTATGGAGTTGGTTAGCCAGATGCCATTGACATTGGCTTTGACATCACAGAAATAGATGCCAAAGAGGAGTTGGCCTTACACAGAGCCCTGAGGGACTCTGTGACTGGCTTTTTAGTGGAGGTGGTCTCAGTGATTCTAACCTTCTGTATCCTATCAGTGAGACAGCTACCTTTCCAGTGTGTTATAAAGGGGGTTTATAATAAGTTTATTGACAATGCCCAAGTACGCTACTGAATCAAATACTTTAGCCAACTCTAAGCAGGCAGTAATTCACCATTTTCCCTTCATCCACTGCCTTAGTGACTTTCTCAAAGACGGCAACCAAATTCACTAAACGTGACCTGCCTTAAACAAAGCCAAACTTGGATAGATCCAGTGTCTGATGGTTTCCTATGTCCTTGTTGACAATTTCTACAATTCTTTCCATAGTTTTGCAAATAAGACTAGTCAGACAAAGGGGGCCTTATACTTAATGACTGGCCTAACAAAGGCCAAGTAAAGTGGGACAAAAGCATCTGTAGATCTAGTCGCAATACCTTTGTTTATAAGCCACTCAATAAAAAGGGACTTTTACAACAGTGGACAAATGTTGGTCACAAATTAGGTCAAGACACATGTTTGTCACAAATTAGGTTAACTGTCCACATAGGTTCCCAAACAACTGGGTCAATTCTCAGGGGTGTACTGTCAATCTGGTAATTCCCTGGGGTAAACAATTTCCCAAAAGGATGATGATGCATTTTTTGGCACCATGATTCTGTCACCAATTATTTATTTGGGACAAAGCTTCCTGAAGGATGGCTAAATGACTTATGGTTTCAATAACTGCTCCTAATTTGCAGTCACCTGCAAACCTAGTCAGCCAGAGCCCTTTGGTATTGGTTTTTACAACACAGAAGTAGATGCCAAGCAGCAGAGCTACCAACACAAAACCTTGGGGGACTCCACTGGTGACTGGTTTCTTGGGGGAAGTAGCTTCCTCTAGTTTGATCTCTTAAGTCCCATCTGAGGGCCAGCAGGCAATCCAGCAGACTTGGGGGGGTTTACTCTGTTTATTCAGATTTTCTACTATGCCCAAGTGGGAGGACTGCATCAAAAACCTTGGCCAGGTTGCGGTATGTCAGGTGTTCCATTTTACCTTCATTTACTGCTTTATTGACCTTTTCAAATAAGTCCAATGGGTTAAGGAAGCTTGATCTTCCCTTGACAAATCCAAACAAAGACAGGTCCAGTGTTTGGAGGTTCCCTATATCCTTACTGATTAGTTCCATGATAGGTCTTTCCATGGCTTTACCTATTAAGCTGATCAGACTTGTGTGTTTGTAGCATTCTGGTTTATGGAAGGTCATCCATTACACAGAAGGATGACTGCAGCTGTTTGCCATTTGCTACGAACAAAATCGGTACGGAGGATGCGGTTGAACAGAGTTGCTAGAGGTCTGGCTAAATCGTGCTTCATACTATTTTAAGATGCTTCAAGGGATACTGCCAGTTTCCAGCAATGCAGTATTTTTTACTTCTGACAGTGCTTTCAGGACTTGTTCTTATGTGATAGCTGCAAGCAAAGAAGTTTCAGGTATATCTTGTGGAACAGACATAGGGAAAGAGGAATAAAGTTTGACCTGAATTTACTGGTCAGTAGGTTAGCTACATCTTCAGCCTCAGTCTAGGTAACATCATTCACAATCAGATCGGCGCATTGCTACATTGAACTTCTGAGATTTTTAACATAACTAAAAAAGGCGTTATGATTATCTTTGGCTTTGGTGGCTATTTTAGCTTCAAACTTGGTTTTGGTGGATTTTATTAAGCCTCTTGGGTCAAACATTTCAATGAAAAGGGGTCCATCATTCTGAGAATTACTTATCCTACTTCTGGTCAATATTCTCTTCCTTTTATTGTACAACTTGCCAATATCATGATTCCACCATGACGGTTTGTTATTGGGGTTTACCTGCACTTGTTTCTACACAGTACAGATGCATCTATGCAGCAGTTTACATGCCAATATAGTGTGGTCGTGTACATTTCCATGCATTTAGCAGAATTAAGTGGGTCTGGTGGGGATTTGAAACTTGCCAACGTTTCACATAAGAGTAGGCAGTTTGTCTTGGAGAAATTTCTAAAAGTACTTTGGCTGGAAAGGGTCTCTGGTTTAAATTTTATTTTGAAGGAGACAGCTTTACAGTCAGACCCAACAATAAATAAATATATGCAGAGGATGGGGCAAGATGCCCTCCGCATTAAAGAGGGCAAGATCAGGGATGTTGTTCCCTCTAGTGGGTATTCTGACCAGTTGTCCTATGGCATTTGTATGGGCAAAGCC
Organism: Protopterus annectens; assembly: GCF_019279795.1. NCBI lineage: Eukaryota > Metazoa > Chordata > Ceratodontiformes > Protopteridae > Protopterus > Protopterus annectens. The sequence continues at coordinate 480,079,264 of NC_056730.1, forward strand.
CAGGAATCTCTGTGCTTGTGCAGTACTGGCGGTGTAGGTTTTTCAGTCTATAGTTGGATAGTTTAGATCACCTAGGAAAATGGTATTGGGTTTAATACTGATTAATTCTAGTTCCTGTAGATAGGTGTTGTGGCTTTCTTGTGTCATAAACAGAGTTCTATAGCTAGCTAATATATGGTACAGAAGCTTTCTGAAGGTTATTTGGCCATGACGCTCTAGTGCAACATGCTGCTTTAACCAGTCTTGATGAGTCTCTCTCCTTGTTGAAGACTGTAACACCTCCATCCTTTTTTCCCTTCATGCACAGTAGCTGGTCTATATGTATGGAAAGTATTACAGTACAGCCGGAGTGCTCTCACTATTTTAAACCATTTGTCAGTCAATACACAGATATCTACATCCTTCAGTGTGTGGAGGGCTTGCACAGAATTTCTTTTTAAGGCTTCTAGTATTGATCAGCAGCACTTGCATAATGGAACAAGAAAGAAAAATATGAATTTACCAATTATAGAAACCTTTGAGGGAACAGATGCAGGCCAACCCTGAAGAAGCAGAGCGGTCCGTTGACCATATCCTCAGACTGAGAAATACTTCAAATGACACCAAACTCTAGCCATTTACTGAAGTCAACTACTTTTTGCTCATACTGTGGCATCATCCTTGTAAAAGGAGAATGCTGCTCAATGCTAACCTCATATCTGCCTGGGATGCACAGTTCCATCATGTCCCTTCTTCATATAGGCTAACGAGGTACATATCAAGTCAACAAGGCATGCATTAAAAGGTTAAGTTGGAGGGACAGTTACATCTAGCATTGTAGGCTTAGCTAACAATGTCATGGAAGAACCCTTAAAGGTAAGCGAATAGTTTAGATGATAGAAGCAGCTAGAGTTCATTTGGGAAATGCAAAGAAAACAATTTTCAGCAAGGGTTATGTTAGAGAAAGGGAAACTGCCAGAAGAAGAAAGGGGGAAATATGGAGTAGCTGGGGAAATAGGTTCCTCATGCTTTTACAATAAAAAAGCAAATGATGATGGATTTGAGGTATGGAGCAGTAAACAGCAGGATTACTAATTTTCTGGGAGTGAAAATGAGCCAAGAAGATTGCAGGATGAGATTTGTGATGAACGAGAGATTTTCCAAAATGTTGGAAGTTTTGTGTACTCTATAAGGGGGAACGGGAGAATAAGGAAAGGTTCATAGGTGTGTACTAGGCTAATGGCCCTGGAGCCTTTACAAGCCTAGCCCATAGAAGTGCCCTGGCATCATGCTGCCCGACATTAGTTGCCAGTGCCTCTACCAAGTACAGCCACTGGAGTGATCCCTGGGGTGAACTTTCTATTACCCATCCACTCATCAAGATTTCTCTTGAAGATGGTCAGCGAGGTGCTCTGCTTGACAAGTATGGGAAGTCTATTCCATAGGATGGGCAGTCTCTGGATGAGGGACCTGTCCCTCAAGCATGTTCCGTTGATTGTTGTAATGAGGCTGAGATCTCTGGAGCGTATGGTGGAGGGATTAAGATTTCTTTAGCTGTAGCATTTCTAACAGAGCTGGGTCAGACATGGCTTTGTAAGTCAAGCAGATATTGTCTAAGTTGGCGATATGAGACTGAGAATAGCTGGAGTCTTTTGAGTCTGTCCGTGTAGGACAAGTATTTAATGCCTAGGATCCTCTTCGTGAGGTACTTCTGTGGTATCTCCAGCTGTTGCAGCTGTGGCATTATACTCGTTGATTGGTTTAATGAGGGAATAGTAGAAAGAGACTATGACCTCTTTCTTCCTGGATGAAAAACCCTTGGTAATGAGATGTGCCACATAGAAGGACCTTCTGACCATAGTGGCAATGTGGTGGTCAAAGGAGATGTTGCTGTCTACCTGTGTCCCCAGATCTCTTATTAACACTCTTAAGTGTTTGGTGGGCTCCCATCGATGTGGTAATTAGTGGGAACAGAGTTTTTACCAAAGGGGATAGCAATGCATCTTTGGCGTTAAGCTTAAGGCCATGGTTTCAACACCAGTCACTGGTCTCAGTGAGGCCTTTCTGTAGGATGTCTGTATCACTTTTAATAATGGCTCCCAGCTTGCAGTAGTCTGTGAACTTGGTCAGCCAGATTCCCTTTGTGTTGGCCTGGACATCTGAAAAGTAGATTCCCAATAGGAGAGGACCCAGGACCAATCCCTGTGGGACTCCACTCGTGACTGGTCAGCAGTCTGACTTGGACTGCGTGTTCTGGGAGTCAATTTGCAACCCACCAAGTGATATAGGGGTTGATGTCTAGTTTGGTGAGTTTATCAATAATTCCCAAGTGAGGAATGGTATCAAAGGCCTTGGTCAGATCGAGGTAGGCTGTATGCACTGCTTTACCTTTATCCACAGCCCTGGTGACTGACTCAAGGTCATTGAGCAGGGATGTTCTCCCTTACAAAGAGCAAAACTGCATGGGGTCTAGAGTTTTGAGATTTCCTACATCTTTGTTAATCAGGTCCATGATGATGCGCTCCATAGCTTTACGTATCAGACTAGTCGGGCTAATGGGGCGATAATTCCCAGGGTCTGTAGTCGCTCCCCCTTTATGGTGAGGGATGACTGTAGCAGTGCACCATTCAGTAGGGACAAAGCCTGAGGTGAGGTTGTGACTGAACAGGACACAGATGTGGTGCCAATTCACTTTGTAGTTCATGCAGAAAACAGCCAGGGATATTATCGGGTCCCAAGGAAGCTGTATTTTTGGCCTTGGACAATGCAGCTTTAACCTGTGCTGCAGTAATGTTGGTTACTTGGCATTCTTCCGGTATTGTGATTGGTCCTTTAAGGGGGAGAGAGGGGTAAAAGTTGGCACTAAATGTGTCACCCAGTATATGTTGGCAATATCTGTTGGCAGAGTATAGGAGGTACCATTGTGCAGTATCTCAGAGGAAATCTGGGTATTGCCGTGGAGGTTCTTGATATATCTTCGCTTTGTGATTGCTTTTAGTGTCTGAATTATGCTAGCATTCTACCAGCTATACAGCAAAAATCCAGAAGAGGAATTATGAGAAAGTAGGTCATCAGTGAAGTAAGAAAACAGTTAAAATACTTCCTAAGGAGAAGGAAGATCATCAGAAAATTAAAACAAATAATAAATAAATAAAAAAACACAGGAGAAAAGTTCTACTGAGGAAACTGAGAAAAAAAGTGGACATTATTTTATTGTCCTGAAGATCTCAGTAAATAAGGGAATATTAAGACATGAAGCCCCTGTGGGGGTGCACAGGGGAGAAATGATGTTTAATTATATGTAATATCCAACATATACAAAAAAAAAATGGAGATTTCTACTCGTGCTTTGCTGGACATTTATGGAAATTTAGACTTCTACAAAAGACATACAAATGTTGATCTTCATTAAACTGAGAATTTATAACTGGTCTGACAATTGAGCAGCCCTATACTTTGAGGCATTGGCAACTTGTGCTTAGGAACAAGTTCAAGTGCAAAAGTTGCCACTACCATTATAAATGAACTGTAAGTAAATAAAAAAGGAATACAACTGGTACAAGACCAGTCCAGCACCTGATCAGCTTTCTGGTTGGACTAGCAGACTATGTACCAAAGGACAAATCACATGGTAAAAGAATGACTGCCTGATGTTATATCAATCATTAACAGAACTTTGGAAGAGTATGCAAGCACATGACCAAACTGGGGAATGCTTGAAGATGGTGGATTTGTTAAAGAATACTGACCAATGTTTGCCCCTGCAGTATCTACCTACTTATCCATCTATCTTTTGTTGACAGGGTTAGTCCCACTAAGCCAACAGCCTCTCTTTTCAGGGGAGAGTATGATGGTTCAGATGATTAAAGAATTATACCATTCAGCATTGCTGGTTCACACGGTAGACTCTAAATATTAGCAAGATAGTATAAGATAACAGGCTAGTAAAATTAAGTCACTTTTTTTTGAGGGAATAGATATGCCAAGAATAACAAAAGAAGAGTACTGGGAATTACTACAGTCATTCTCTATTCAAGAAATAAAAGAGCAGATTAAAAAAAGCAGGTGCTAGGCAAGTCCCCAGTGTGGGATGGACTCCCAGCAGAAATTTGGAAAGAACTACAAGATAAAGTGGTACAGAAGTGGCAAGGTTGTTCAGTAAAATAAGTGAGACAGGAATGTTATCAGAATCCTGGAGTAAAACAGTAATTCTAAATGAGGGCATGGATCTTTGTAGTTCAGGCTTATACAGACAATGATCAACATTATGACAGAATTGTAAAATATTTGTGGCCATTTGATCAGTCGACTACCAAAAGTAATCCCTAGAGTGACTAATGTGGACCAGTATAAGTTTGTGGAAGCCTGGCAAACATTTGACATTTTAAAAAACATCTAATGCACTGGTAGCATATCAAAGTAAGACTAAATTCTTTTTTTTTTTTTTAGACCTGTTGCTGCTATTATTATTAGAACTGTCTGGGTATCCTTCCACACACTACTTCCAAAACCTATGGCTGTAGGCTTACAGAATGTAAAAGGGATATATTATGGGATGTTGAAATTCACATTTTCAAAATGTAGCTGTACACTAGTATTCTACAGTTAACTACATCACTATGCTGATGAGCAAAAACACACCCGGAAATTACACAAGCTTTACATACAGTTTTAAACTGGCAGCAGTGGTAGGACAGGAAGCTCCAAACTCAGACTGCCAATTATTATCTTAAATCTGTCTGTTATGATGTACTACTTTAACTTTTCTGTTCACATGCAGCTTCTCTATCAAGCACTACCACTGATGGGCATTCTTGCTCACATGCCCTTATCTACCACTGCTATGTCCCATTATGCAAAGTGGGTCCTCCATGGTTACTCAATAACTGCCCCATCTGACTAGCCAAAACTCAGATTAATTCAAAGGAGAGTAACAGGCAATTTGGAATAAAGAAATGCCAACCTTCACAGACTCTTCTCATATACTGGAGCTGTAGAATAAATGTACACAGATCTTCTGAGATCATCTCACTACTGTGGGTCCCCACAAACCTGATGACAGATGACCGCAAGTAACATAACTACTCCTGTTCTTCTAAGAAAGGACTAGCCATCCTGTAGTCCAGTTAGTTACCACCATCCAACCATTCTAATCAAACTCCACTGTCGTACATGATCAGCCTCAGCTTTACCACTACAAGTGCGTGAAGCTGAATAAAATAAACTTTCCCCCCCAATAAAATTCCTAAATCCTATCAATAATTTATGCTATGTGCTAGGGGAACTCAAGACATGGAATGTAATCCCTCAGATGATAAATCACAAATTAACATTCATATTTCAGATTTTAAAAGATGTGAAAACTACTCAATCGTTAGACCAAAAAATAAACAGAAAAACTGAAACCACACAAGCTCTCTGTTTTGAACCAACAGATATTTTTCAGAACTGTAACCAAGGTAAATGCAGTTGGTCTCCATCAAAATAAGGAAGTAAGACAGTCTCTGCCTGCTGTCATGGTAACTGCAGAGCAGTTCTTATAACCAAGCAATCGTTCTGCTTCAAGAATAATCAGGTCTTATCACTGATGTTTCAAAGTCAGCATAGTTATTTGATCTGATAAATTGTAAGGATGCTCACTGCTCAGAAAAAGGATGCTTCGAACACAAAGTGAGCTATCTGAGGAAAAACTACCTCAAAAGCATGCAAATATACACACCGCACAATAAGGAGAACCTCAAACTAAAGCTGCACAAGTAATGAGGTCAGAGGGGAATTCTACAATGGTTGAAGAACTGGTAATGTGATCAACTAACCTTTCTAAAACTGAGTGTATAAGGTTCCTTAAGACTACACAAAGTAAATGAGATTCCTTTCACAAGAGAAGGAGCAGAACAGAGGATGGAAAACTGCAACCTATCAGAGTTCAACTGTATGAAAGAACTCAAGGCAATAGTGTCAAAAGAAAACAGTTAAGCCTGAAAATCTAGGAGTGCCATAGCTGGATTACCAGTATATTAGATCAGAAGTGGCATACAAGTGCAGAATTAGTATTAAATAAAGCATCTAATAAAATTCCTGAAAAAGGTATACAGTCATATTAGATAACCTAAACTAGGCAAGCAATGTGAAAAAGTAGCTAGAAAATGCTTTGAAATAAAAGGAAAAAATCATCATCTCCCTTTACAGAAACTGTATAGTTCTAAATACCACATTCTTACAGGACAAATCTGTGTTCAAGGAAGACAATAAGGATACCCTATGACAAAAAATTTTAAAGAAGAATGCAGTAAAAGAATTTGACAGTTTTGGAAGACAGTACAGTGAGGAAACAACGTAACATTTACATGCTTCAACAGAATCCATATAAAAATACAAAAGGGTAAAATGGGGGGGTACATGGTAACCAGAGGGGGCAAGTTGAACACAGGCTCAGGGAAACGCAGGAAAACATCAAACAGAAGTAATAACAGATAAATAAAATGGGACTTGCTTAAAAAAGTTGTCCTGTCAAAAAGACAACAAAACTTTAAAATTTCAAGTGAAGGAAGGCCATTTTAGTAATGAGTGTGGGAAAATACGGTGATTGCAAAGCATAATCTGTAGCCTATTTGAAGTGAATAGTAATGTCCAGCTAAGTGGTTCAGGTGGCCTTTGTCTGTTACTCACATATTTCTTTAAGTTCGAAGGACCTGTCTGCACTGCATTAACTGCAAGATTTTCAATCCTGTTCTGCCACACAGCAAACACAGTGCTTTAAGTACTCTCAGAGCCTATAATCCTGCGACTGTACTCTAGCCCTACACCTTAGTAGGGTTTTTCTCCCAAAATCTTCACCAGTCCTAAACCAAACACTAGAGACCTATTCACCCACTGCCTGAAAAAATGTCTCTTCATGTCTCTCCATTCTAATGTTAAGATCCCAAAGAAGAGTAAAATACTCAATGGGGTCAGAGAAGTAATATCACTACTTCAGTTTTTTGTGAAACTTGGCTTGCTGAATACATTCCATCAAACAAGATCAAGAAGATTACCAAGGGTGAAAAGGAGGGGTAGCTCTGTATCTCACCTATTACAACCAAACTCCACGGTGGCACAACCTTAAGCAAAGCTAAGATATTTTCACAGTCCAATTTTGATGGAACACACAATAAATGCTCAGGGCTCGCTGTAAGTGAAGACAAAAATAAATAAATAAAAACACAGAGACCCTAAATCATGATCAAAAACTGCTCTGTTCTAGTCTACACTGGAGCAGCAAATGCCATTAAAGCAGAAACATGAATCCAATGGGGAATTCATTCAGATTTAAACTGCAAAGCCAATCCTTTAAACTAGCTCACAGTGGACAGATGGAGCAAAGTGTGGCCAGTTCAAAGGCAGAACCATTTCCACTGGACATTCTGAATATAACAAGCCTGCAAGTGATTTCCACCATCTCAAACTCTTTGTCACTAAGCTGGCAGGATGAACAATTTATAGAAGCAGCCTCAAAATCTTTTTTTTTTTTTTTTTTAAACTGAACAAAACCCCAGGTTTTTTGATTGGCAATATTCCCATAACATGGGGAACTCCCATACCATCTCCATAATTGCTGCATTATTTATACATATGGCTTTTTTTTCTTCATTTACCTTACATTTGGCTATCCTGAATTCTAGTACATTGAATAGCTTCCTTATATTTCTTTCAGGGTCTGCGGTTGATAGCAAGACATCATCAGCAAACATGGCAAGTTTTTCTTCCCCAACACCTGTCTAGTTCCATCCCCAATGTCTTTAATGCTAAAGGTTCTAGATAGACAGCAAATAGTAATGTGGGCAAACAACAACCCTCTCTCTCTCCTACCTTTACTTCCTCTGACAACTCTGCATTTATTTGGATAATTGCCTTGGAATATTTATACATTTTCGGCAGCAATCGTATCAATTTTATTTCAAACCCCATTTTATGGGTCATCTTCCACAAATAGTTCCAATGCACCTTTGTAGAAGGCTTTCTCTGCATTAAGTCCCCAAAGTACCAAACTCTTGTTTCCCTTTCTGCTACCTGTTCATCAGATGCTTTTTAAAATGTCAAATATTTGCCAGGCTTTCACAAAATCACACTGGTCCACATCAATTACCCTAGGGACAACTATTGGTAGCAGACTGGTCAAAATGGCCACAAATATTTTACAATTCTGTCATAATATTGATAATAGTCAGTAAAAGTCTGAAATACAAAGATCCATGCCCTCATTTAGAATCACTGCAATTACTGTTTTACTTCAGGATTCTGATAACATTCCTGTCTCACTTATTTTACTGAACGACCTTGCTACTTCTGTACCACTTTATCCTGTAGTTCTTTCCAAATTTCTGCTGGAAGTCCATCAAACACTGGGGACTTGCCGAACACCTGCTTTTTTTTAATCTGCTCTTTTATTTCTTGAATCGAGAATGACTTTAGCAATTCCGTGTTCTCTTTTTCTGTCATTCTTGGTATATCTACTCCCTCAAAAAAGTGACTTAATTTTACTAGCCTGTTATCTCATACCCTCTGTTGTTAATATTTAGAGTCTACTATGTGAATCTATATAATTTTTATATCTTACATGGATCATTCATAAAATTCACCCCATTGTAACCTCCTTTATTTTGCATATACGTCTCTCCACTTTTTGTTGTTGCAGCACCACTATAATATTTTCTGCTGTTTGGAGTACGGTTGTAATGCTCTGACCACCACCGTCTTCTAGCCAGCAATGCCTCTAATTTCTTGCACCATTTCTTCTCTAATCACTTCACCTCTTATCTTACACCTGGTGCACTGGACCCACTTACTTTGCTGTAGTATTCTTAATCTGGTTAATCTATCATTTTCCTTTCCTTCCATTCCAACCATTACTCTATTTCCCAACCCTTGAATTCCCTCCTTAAATAATTCTCAAGCTTCAATATCATCCATTTGCCTTCTTTGTATCCTTTCTGTATTCCTCCAACACTTCTTGTATTTTTACCCTCATCTGCGGTTTTCTCAACCGCACTATACTGAATCTTCAGTGGCCATTTACTGTTCCATCCATCTTCCAGTCTCTCTAATTCCATCATCACCAGGGCAAAGTCAGATAAAAGTGGATAGGTACACATACCTTGCACTAACCCCTCATCGTCGCTGGTAATATACCACTTTTCTAGTTTAACGTGTCCTATACTGCTTTGATGTGTGTGCAACTCATCACCTTGCACACTACCTCCCACATCTATCAGTCCCTCTATCAACAACCTGCTCTTCACCAGGACACCACTTGCATCCTATGTCGTTATGTTCCAGTCACTGTCAGACACTTCAGTTCCCCTATGTAAATTCCATCATTTTCAACAATATTTTCATTAGTTCTACATGCACCCTGGGTGGTCTACAAAAGCTGCCCATTGTGAGCCTTCTTCCCCAATACATATTTCCCTCTATCATTAATTTTCCAGTCTACCAATTGGAAGCCCACCCCCATGTTATTCTTCTCTTTGCCTACCTTATATGTTTCCACCTAAAACCTCTCCTTAAATCCTTTTCTTATTAGATGCACAAATTTTTTAAATAGGCAAGTCTCCTGTAGCATATTACCCCCATTTCACTAAGACATTCTAGGATTCTCTGGACTTGCTTCTTGTCTCCTAGAGTATTAACATTCTAGGTTGCCAGTCTTAACACCATTCTAGCTGGAACTGAGCTTCTCTCTCTCCTTTTCATTATGCGTCTGCTGCCTGTTTTTCCAGTACTTAATACTGTGAATGCATTATACGGACTCCTATATTTTAGCAGCAAACAAAATGTCATACTTTTAACAATTATCCAAACATTAGCTACATACATGCTGCCATCCCTCCCATTTACACACTTTACTTCCTTTTTTTTGACTCCATGACAATGCTCTTTTTTGATATCTCTGTTTACTTAACTTACTCTAGATTACACCCCTTCCCACCTTGGTTTTCATTTAATCTCTTACCTTTTTTAATCCCCATCTTTTTGTTTGGTTTTAGTTTGTTAATCCAGCCCTTACTTCTGTTATATTCTATCTAGTTCTCCTATTTACTATCTATACTTCAAATCATTTTTTCCTGCCCTTATCTTTCCCTTAGCTTTCTATTTTTATTTCCTCAAAATAAATACATTTTCTCATGTTGATTCCCCTTCCTTGAGGGGTTCAGTTCCTGCACTATGTGCACTTGTTCTTGATGGAGGTCTTCAGCCAAGTCCTTCCATTTACACTTATGATGACATTTTGCCTTCTTCCATACCCCTTCCATGAAATGCTTATAATGCGGCACTATTTTAACAGGTGTTCTGAGTGTTGATATAATTATATTATTAAATATTTTCTGCTTCCTTGGCTTTACCTTTACAAGCCTTCTCAAAGTCAACTTGCTTACATATTCTGCAAAATCATTCTGCTTTAATTATTATTATTTCCTTCAGTGCCTATGTCGGGGCGTGCTTTACTTCTCATCTCTAATCTGTTACACTATATAACAAAGACGGTCACATTTAAACACTATCTCGAGGGTTATAACCCATTATTCATACAATCAAAAGAAAAGCCTTGTGGGGGCGTGGCCAAGATGCCAGTCTGACAGTAGCAGAAATCCAAAGCTCTGCTTAGATTTTAATATCCTGACAGGAAATATACTTTAATTTTTAGAAAAATCTAACTAAAAGTACACTAAAAGATAGATTAACATGGGCTCTATTATTTTCTAAAAAATAATAGTCAAGAGAAATGTTTAATTATTCCTGTCAAGACGTTTTCTACTGGAGAACTCAACATGAGCAACTCGAAGAACTCACATCAGGAGAGTGCAGTGAAGAACGAACTACATCTTATAACAAACATCCAAGAACTGTCACTAAAAATGGACAAATTTGAAAACAAAATGGGTATTATCAAACAAGAGTGCAATAAACAACTGGAACTTCTAAATGGAATAGGAATAGTAACAAAACAATGTGAACATGTTCTTGCCTTAGAGGAAACCGTAACTGACCTGGATATTAGAGCGACATAAAATGAGTATCACAATGAATTCATTCTGAAACAAAACACCAGGCTGATTGAGAAACTGGAAGACCTTGAAAGTAGATCATTGAGGAATAACATAAGAATATACAGAATT